>NW_025963824.1:36195033-36492533 GCF_023055435.1 Haliotis rufescens | reverse complement strand
ATTACCGCTTGTGAACTGCAGTTACGTTCCGAGTCACTACCCTTCGTCAACCCACTGCTCACACAGATCCGTGTCATGGATACAAACATGTACGTACAGATATGGTGGAACGTTGTTATGCCACTGAGATACACGACCACGCTGTGCTATAACTATCAAACATAGGAACGTTGAGGCAGCACTAACATACCCGGATACGTCGCAATCTAACTAACAAACCGTTCAAAAAGGCCTTAAATGTACATTGTACATAACTTCATTCATTGTAGCAATGTGGAAAATCGCACCTGGGTCTTACCCGATAACCGCTGGGATTCCCCACTGCTCTTCATGATCAGACATTATTAGGTGTCACACACATAGCATAGCATGTAGTGAAGGAGCTAAATCTCTGCCGTTGAAAATCATTTCATCAACACCAAAGTGTGTCGGCTTATTTTCAGCTAAGAGTGTAAACACAAGCATATGTGGTTATTATGAGATTCCAACCTTGGATAAGGCAGCGGTTCAGCAACTTGGCCAACCATACCTTATTGTTTAATTGGATATACTATAACATACGATCATTATTAACATGCAACATTCAATTCTTTCCAGGATAAAAACTTCACGCCAGCAACACGACAGAAAGACTGAAGCACAAGGCCAACAGAATGTACAAGCAAAGTGTTGCTGACGAGCGTAACAGCCAGGAGTCTCCCATGAACACCATGCAGGATGAGGAGGGTCCAGCCAAGGGGACACAGGACGATCCTCGAACTGATGACAAGGACCAGACCTATGTCCTCTCACGGCCACTTGGAGATATACCCGCCAGTTCCCCGAAGCAGCACGGGGGTTCCATGGGCTCTGTTGATTCTGTGACGTCAGGAGGAGACCCTGGGACCGACGCTAACATTGACCTGACAGTGAACAAGAAATGGAAGGTGGATGAGAAGCTTCATGAGAAGATGCTTGCTTCTAACAAACCAACAATACTGGTTCCGATAGTAAAGTGGATATGTACATTCCTTCTGGGAGTGGCTATCCTCGCGTGTGTTTCAGCAAGCAAGTTGTCGATCATCAGCCTAGCAGCCAAGCTGAATGTTAACACAACAGGAAAGCCAGACAATGTGGCCAGAAATGAGAGGGTTGAGGCCACCCGTATTTTTATCATGATATCACTCATCTTGTTGGTGCCATACTGTTTCAATTTTCTAAGAGCTGGGTTCTTTGCTTCCTGCCGGAAGGACATGCCATGGCCAAACGGAAAGTCTATGATAATAGTGAGTATTTTTACATGCTGTTCATGAATAATGAGTGACTAAGTCAACAACACTGCAGTTACCGGATGAATGTTGGTGTGTGTTGGGCAGTCAACAACACTACAGTTACCGGATGAATGTTGGTGTGTGTTGGGCAGTCAACAACACTACAGTTACCGGATGAATGTTGGTGTGTGTTGGGCAGTCAACAACACTACAATTACCGGATGAATGTTGGTGTGTGTTGGGCAGTCAACAACACTACAGTTACCGGATGAATGTTGGTGTGTGTTGGGCAGTCAACAACACTACAGTTTCCGGATGAATGTTGGTGTGTGTTGGGCAGTCAACAACACTA
The DNA here is from genome assembly GCF_023055435.1 of Haliotis rufescens. Taxonomy (NCBI): domain Eukaryota; kingdom Metazoa; phylum Mollusca; class Gastropoda; order Lepetellida; family Haliotidae; genus Haliotis; species Haliotis rufescens. The sequence continues at coordinate 36,490,931 of NW_025963824.1, read as the reverse complement.
CAGTTACCGGATGAATGTTGGTGTGTGTTGGGCAGTCAACAACACTACAGTTTCCGGATGAATGTTGGTGTGTGTTGGGCAGTCAACAACACTACAGTTACCGGATGAATGTTGGTGTGTGTTGGGCAGTCAACAACACTACAGTTACCGGATGAATGTTGGTGTGTGTTGGGCAGTCAACAACACTACAGTTACCGGATGAATGTTGGTGTGTGTTGGGCAGTCAACAACACTGCAGTTACCGGATGAATGTTGGTGTGTGTTCGGCAGTCAACAACACTACAGTTACCGGATGAATGTTGGTGTGTGTTGGGCAGTCAACAACACTACAGTTACCGGATGAATGTTGGTGTGTGTTGGGCAGTCAACAACACTACAGTTACCGGATGAATGTTGGTGTGTGTTGGGCAGTCAACAACACTACAGTTACCGGATGAATGTTGGTGTGTGTTGGGCAGTCAACAACACTACAGTTACCGGATGAATGTTGGTGTGTGTTGGGCAGTCAACAACACTACAGTTACCGGATGAATGTTGGTGTGTGTTGGGCAGTCAAACCACGACCGGTCGTCCAAGCCAACACATATAGCCAATTCAGACAAGGCAAAAAGTAGACAGGGCTCACTATTACCCCAACATCGACCCCAACATATTTCTAAGTTCAAAACATGAAAACAGCATTATTTTCTCAGAACATCCACTTTACAAAATCAACCTTTGCACTGCACCTCTCCTATTGGTGTAGAAAATGTACCCCCAGTTGGACAAACATCAATGAAGTAGTTTTCAGGGTAAAGGTAGCACAAATATTTAAATAAAAACGTTATTAAACCTATGATTGTGGGTTCGAATCCCGGTTCGCCCCGATTATCTTTCTAGGTTTGTCAGCACCCTGCCCGTGCTCGTGGGTTTCACCGAAGTGGTAAACGTCTGAGACCTGCATCACTTGGGGCTTTCCTCCCATATGCCGTGATATAACTGGAATACTGTTAAAAGCGGCGTTAAACCAAACTCACTCACTCCCTCACTCCAATCAGAAACATGCATCATGAACCATTGTGACAGGGGAAGCTGACCTCACAAGCGCTCAACTTTGACACAATATGTCCACCAGCTACCTTCACACCGGATGATCGCTTCCGGTTTAATTACAATGTCCTTCAATGTCAACCTACATAGAAATCATAAACATAATGTTTTGTCAAATTCCAGTCACAAGTGCTCATTATAATCTGTGCTCAAGCTTTCGGGAGGTCTACACACAAAGTAGCTTTGAACCTCATGCAGTCATATGACACAAGTATGCTGACTGAATCATTGACAGCTTATCATAAGTGATTTGTAACTGCTTCGAGTTTTCAAACTTTACTGAAATCTGAACCGTTTCTCAACTTAACCTAAAACTGAAATTCTCCAAAAGCTATTTGTTTCCCCGCCCTAGTGATCCTGTACACAGGGTTTTACCCAATCCCATTTTTATTTAATCGAGTTTGACATAGACCTTCAATAGACACCCAAGCATGATAAGGCTAAAATGCCCCAAACACGGAATGATTATTCCTTTAGTCCTGCGGTGATTCAGGAGCAAAGGAATAGGTCCCCAGTCCATTGTACATCATGAAAACAGGAGGAGGGCTGTTGCTGCTTCACATGTTGGGTCAAACCAGAGCTCCCCAGCTGCCGCCTCAATTAGCACTCTCAACCAGATCTTAGTGCCTTCACAGTTGGTATACCTCAATTACTCACTGTGATCTAAACCTTCGGGCGACGGAACGCATACACCCTTGTTTAGTGGATGGTCGCTGAAACCGAAACAAACAAAAATGGTGTATGCAATGCAATTTCCAATTGTATACTTTCTTTTGCCATACTGCTAATTTGGATATGTATAATTAACCCATTCCTTTGGTATGTCATAGGCAAGAATGAATGTGTGAATGTTGTATTATGGTTAATATTCGAATTATATCTGGGAGGTCTTTGAAAGGCATTTAGAAGTGATTCACATGAGAGAGAGAATATATGGATGTCAACTTCTTTATTATGAGGAACACAACGTTTCGGAGTATATGCTTACTCCTTCATCAGGTGAAGGAAGAGAATATATGGATGTCAACTTCTTTTATATGACGAACACAACGTTTCGGAGTATATGCTTACTCCTTCATCGGATGAATGATGGATTTACCTGATGAAGGAGTAAGCATATACTCCGAAACGTTGTGTTCCTCATAATAAAGAAGTTGACATCCATATTTTCTCTTCCTTATATCTGGGAGGCATGTAATTAAATTATTCTATTTTGGTAAGAAAACAGCGGTTGACATTACACGCATTAGACCGACGTAAGTCATTGTTTCTTCAACGGAATATCACAGGGTTAGTATCAGATCCATTCCATTAACTATGTTTCTTCTTTCAGGGAGTTGCTGTTGCAGTGCTGGAGTCATTTGGAGTGTGTTTGTTTGCTTGGAAGATTTTGGTGAACTTTGGTGGGTTTGTGGTGATACTTCTTATGAATGCTGTGTTTGTTATACCATTCATAAGCACCACCGTATTTAACATAAGACAAAGACAAGAACGTCCACAAGGCAAGCTGTTGATCTTGGTGTCTCTGGTGGCCGCCTTGCTTCAGGTCACAGGTCTTGGGTTTGTTCTGTACCTTGCTTCAGACCAAAATACTGGTAAACTGTGGCATGTTCTAGTTGCCCTTGCCTGTCTCACTGTAGCCTGGGATCCCCACATACAACAACTGACGGTAACGCCGAAACTGGAAACTGAACTGGAAGATGAAGTCACTGACTATTCAACACCCGACACGACTTCCGGGTATGACACGTATGAGAGACCTGCCCAATCCAGCAGTTCCACCAACCCTAGCACAATAGAGGATGCAAATATTGATGAAACCAGTGACCAAACGTCTTTTGTTACCCCAAAAAGCCTAAGTACGACATGGAAGATGGCAGTTATTTCCAACTTTGTCAAAGTTGTCGGGGTGCTGATTTTTAGCTATATTTTTTTCTATGTTGATAGCACCATCTACAGCAGTCAAACCCGCTTCAAGGCAAATACTCATCAGGAATTTCTTGATGCATGGAGCTTTAAGGTGGATAGTGATTTTGACTACTTCCTGATAAACATACTCACAACAATGGTAGGCTATGCCCTTTCATTCTTCGCATGTCAAATTGCCACTCAGAAATGGGCCTTCGCTGTCCCTATTTGTTTGACCGGTCCTCTCTTCCTGGTGGTGATGTTGGTGAAAGACTGGTGTACTTTTGTCATGCCATTCTCTCCGGGGGCGTGCGCTGACGTCAACGGACATCTATGGGCTGCTATTGTGGCCCTAGTGTGTTTTTTCCTGGCTCATCTTCTTTCGGCAACAGTGCCAATTTTCAGAAGCAGGCCTATCGTCCTCCAGAAGGAGTCATCAGTAAGTATGGCTTCATGGTGATAGTAGCATGTACCTAGTTCAGTCAAACATATCAAGATCAAGATTGTAAATGAGTATGGTTTTACGCCGCTCTTAGCAATATTCCAGCAATATCACGGCGGGTTACACAAGAAATGGGCTTCACACATTGTACCCATCTCAGGAATCGAACCCGGGTCTTCAGTGTGACGAAAAGTGCTTTAACCACTAGGATACCCAACTGCCCCAAAGATCAAGATGTTTTATTTCACTAAAGGGTACAAAGAGGTAATATCCGTGAGCACAGCACAGCTATAGAGATGTACTGCATACTCTACATCTGTGAGGATAATGTTACAAAGTGGGTGTACACTGTTATTTTACGAAGTGACGTCACGATACTACAAAATTCTTGCCCCGAAAAAGCACATCGTGAACAACTAGTGCTAACCTTAAAATTGTTTTTCCATCATTAGAGTTCAACCGAGATTTACATGAATACAAATTTGGTAAACGCAGGCATTTCTTTAGGATATATGCTTCCCTTAAGTCAGTATCAACAGTAAAAACAAGCAGTATGTGAAATCAATTTTCTATACAAGTTTGACGGAAAGGGGCCATGGTGGTACGGACAGTTACATCTGCAAGTGCTGAGCACATCTTTTCAAAGTTGCCATGGGTTTGCTAAGTTGGTGTTTGTTGTCCCAAGGAAGATGTATGAACTACTGTACACTTCAATAACTAGGAAGATCACAAACTAATTACTTTACCGTTTATCTGTTGATTTCATCTGATGGGACGACACAAGTTAAAATATGTCAGTGAGTGAGTATGGTTTTACGCCGCTTTAAGCGATATTCCAGCAATATCGCGGCGGGGGACACCAGACATGCATATAGGCTTCACATACTGTACCCATTTAGGGATTCGAACCCGGGTCTTCGGTGTGACAAGCGAACGCTTTAACCACCACCCGCCGGTACTTAAATATATCAAATATCACCTTGAAATGATCTTGTTTATTAAGCATTCATATGTTTATCATATTTTTATTTCCAGATATTCTGGCTGCCGTCTTACAATGGTGTCTTGCTGGAACAGTGGTTGATGCTCAACATGCAGACAAGACCACGTGACCAGCTGAGACCAGGACCACACACATCCCACACCAAGAGTCAAGTGTATATCTGCACCACCATGTACAGAGAGGTGACCTCGTACATATATGTTGAATTCATGAAGTGACTGTTTCATAACTGTCAGTTGAACTTTTGTAAACGAACCGGAAATATTTCATATCTTTTCGTTTTTTAATTGTCATCTTATGCATATTTGTAATTAATTTGTTTGAAACCGTTCTCGGCGTGGCGTCATCAGACACAGAAATTAAAAAGGGAACAGATCAAATGATCCACTTAAAAATATCAACAATTGTTCTTGATGTCGTTTTTAAATGTATTGTTTGCAATGTGTGCCTATCTCTCGCCAGAATGAAGTGGAGATGCGACAACTTCTCCAGTCCATCAACAAAATCAACTTGGCACGTGCTAATGATGACAGGTTCTTTGAGTCTCACGTCATCTTCGACGGCGGTATACGGAACAAAAACATCTCTGAGTTTGCCTTACAACTCCTGACCTTGCTGAAGGAAACTCTGGGTAGGAATTTTATATCAATTGTTTTCAATCAATCGGGTGCCCCGTAGATGTATTAACGTATAATCCTGTATATGTGCGAACTACCAATGCTAACTGTACTCCCCCGAATCCCCATTGAAGTCCAACTCTTACAGTTCAGCCAACATTGGACGTTGTCCTGTGCATGATCCTGGAGCCTTAACATTTTTCTCGTGATTCTGAGAACCTGAGTTACCCAGCACTACAAAGTATAAAAACAAATCATTTCTGTCCCTTGCCTCGATGCATAGAGTGTATGCATGTTCATTTGTATCTGGAGTGAGTGAGTGAGTGTTTTCTGTGTGTCCAACCTCACTCCTCCTCCCCTTCAGGTATTATGACAGACAACTGCACGAAGGTGGAGACGCCATACGGAATGAAGTTGAGTTGGAACCTGCCCCAGCCTTCTTCCAAAGTCAGACCAATGACGTTCAACATACATCTTAAGGACGGACTGAAGGTAAGCGAAATTACCTGCATCTCAAAACAGCTTCAACTCCCACGTTTTCCTACAACTGATGGGCTACACCGCCAGCCTCCAATGTCTCCAAAATAAGTGATACAGTTGTTGCAGAGGCTTAGTTGTTATAGCGTTCGCTCGTCAATAGGAAAGGCCGGGGTTTGGTTACAAACATCTCTGTCGTCTTCCGACGTGATACTACTGGAATATTGCTAAAAGCGGTGTAACCTCAATCAGTCTTGTTGGGATAATGGTTCTCAAGTTCTCACATTCAGGTAGGCTAACTATGCCAGCCCCATACCTTGATTCGTACAAATGTTCGTTTCATGTACAAAGACATTTCTTTCTTTCAAATATTTGAGTGATGGTGATCTCATGACCAAAGGGACATAAACAACAGGTAGAGTTTGCGGTTAAAACCATAGGTGTAGTTTAATATTTAGAGGCCTTGTTTTGCTATGCTTGTTTGCTGTGTCTGCCATAGTTGTTGTATTTATTTTTGCAGCATTTGTAGGTTAACTTGGTCGACTAATTACAAATTTTTCGTGATCCATTCAGATAATGTTTATCACCGTTTCGTCCTCTGGAATCTATTTCGGCCGATAACCGATACTATTTATTCTTGGCGTTGACATTTTGAATTTGGGACACCAAAATCTTCTGATTGCAATATTTGATGTTTCTTTTATTTTTATATTCCTGGAATTTGGTCCTATGTTATTGCTGCTACTTTGCAGGTTCGAAATAAGAAACGATGGAGTCAAATCATGTACATGTCCTATGTGATCGACTTCCTGATGACGTGTAAGTAGCTAACATCAGATAAGTCATAATAGGTAAGTCATACTCCTCTTGCTTGTCGTAAGACGCGACGATGCTTTTATTAAGAGGTGACTCAGGGACCGTCCATTTGACATTAGGGTGTGTGTGTGTGGAGGGGATATTGTATCGAGATTAGGTATTTAATACCATGTATTTTTTGTGGCATTCAATTTCTTTTTTGTTCGACAGTCTGAAGCATTATTAATTTTGTCAAGATCTTTCGGGGATCTTTTCGATAATTAAAATCCCAGGTTTCCCACCCTCCAGAATATCAAATGGTCGGTCCCTAACGGTATCAGGTGGTCAGGCTCGCTGATTTGGTTGATGCATGTCATCGTATCCGAATTGCGTAGATCGATGATGTTAATCACTGGATTGTCTAGTCCAGACTCGATTGTTTACAAAACGCCGTAATATAGCTGAAATATTGCTGAGTGTGGCGATAAACAACAAACAAACAAACAATAATATAGTACTAGAAGGACTCATCAGAAATACGCATGAATAAATATATAATACAGAGGTTTCGCCCGTGAGGATTCAGGTTAGAGTTGGTCTTCAGCAACCCATGCATGTTGTGAGAGGCGATTGATGGGATCAGGTGGCTCGGCTCGCTGACTTGGTTGATGCACGTCATCGTATCCCATGGGGCCAATTGCCTTGATCGATACTCATGATGTCAATCATTGGATTGTGTCGATATTTAGCTTGAATGTTGTTGAGTGTGGCGCTTACAAGGAACCAAAACCAGAGATGTTTCCCTTGCGGCAAAATCCTTCGAAGTGTGCATGTTTCATGGCATTATATATAGGTCATGATGGGAAGGAGCTGATGGTGTATGGCAGACTTGTGGTTGTCCATTTGGAAATATGAAATTGGACTGCAGATGATAAGATTGGGTTGAAAAGGAATAGGACTGTAGTACAATACTATAGTGACATTGATTTCGGACATTTTTAAACTATGTTCACTTGGACTTATGAGGTAATCGTAAGCTATTATTAGAACCTCTCTGTTGCCGTATAAGCCAACTAAACCGGTTATTGCAGCCTTTGAAATTCACGCTTGTCCGCTAGCCCGATGATAATAAATTGTGTTGAGGAAAAACCCCAATGATGGTAGTCCTCGTTAACTGGTAGCATTTTAGGGCAACAACTTATTAACCATATGTAATGATTCAATTATTTTACAAATTCAAATTGAATTAAACTGACAGAAAATATAACCATAGCAAACATTTCGTCTTTTTCCTGCTATTAGCGACACACTCTGAGGACTGGTGAAGGTTTACACTAGTTCTCTGGACAAGACTTAAATAAGACGAATTTATAAGGATGGTATCAATTCACGAACGAAATGAATAGTAAAAGAAAAACGATGTTCATTGGAAAGCGTTTTTAGAAGCCAGTTTTGCTTGACCTTTGCTATATGTCATCAGCGAATGATGAAGACTGCTACATCCTGACTACTGATGCGGACGTCAGATTTACTCCTGACTCGGTTGAAGCCCTCCTTGACCTCATGACACGTGACCGCTCAGTTGGCGCAGTGTGCGCACGCACCCACCCTATGGGAAGTGGACCTATTGTATGGTATCAAGTGTTCGAGTATGCTGTTGGCCACTGGTTCCAAAAGGTTGGTCCTGTCCACTTTTTACATTCTTAACAGTGGAATACACACTGACAAGCTGACACATACGTGGATTTAAATTGACCAAGACGAGAATGATTTACACAGTACCATCATTTCAATCAAATTAACTTTTAAATACATGACCATGGTTCTATGATTCGATACCTCGAGGGGACGGTTGCAATCAAATTAAATTCAAAATACACAACCATGGTACCATGCTGCCATACCTCGAGTAAGTGATTGAGTTGGGTTTAACGCCGCTTTTAACAGTATCCCAGTTATATTATGGCGTGTCAGCCTAATGTGGGAGGAAAACCCGAAGAGACGTTTACCACTTCGGTGAACCCACGAGCATGGGTATGGTGCTGATCACCCTAGAAACATAATTGGGGCGAACTGGGATTCGAACCCACAGTCATAGGTTTCTGGCAAGTCCAGGGGACGCAACTCTGCACAGCTAATCGCGGCGCCTTAGACGACTTGGCCACCCGTGACTTCACAATGCATGTCTCTAGGAGAAGCATCATATCAAATTAACTTCATAAATCAAGATTCATGACCATCGTTCTCCCCTGAAATTGAAAATATCCTAGTTCAACATGGATACGTTCCAACACTTCTTAAATAACGGTTTCATAGATCTTTTGAAATGTGTCTTCTCATGTTCTTCCTGTATTTCCAGGCAGCAGAACATGTTCTGGGGTCGGTGCTCTGTGCTCCAGGGTGTTTCAGTGTGTATCGCTGTGTCGCCCTCAAGGAGATCCTCACAGTATACTCCACCAATGTGGAACATGCGTTTGACTTCCTGACAAAGGACATGGGAGAGGATCGCTGGCTGTGTACACTCATGGTGAGCAGAGCGTTGTGTTGAATGTAGGACCAAGTGCATGACATGGGAGAGGATCGCTGGCTGTGTACACTGATGGTGAGCAGTGCGTTGTGTTGAATGTAGGACCAAGTGCAGGACATGGGAGAGGATCGCTGGCTGTGTACACTGATGGTGAGCAGTGCGTTGTGTTGAATGTAGGACCAAGTGCATGACATGGGAGAGGATCGCTGGCTGTGTACACTCATGGTGAGTAGTGCGTTGTGTTGAATGTAGGACCAAGTGCAGGACATGGGAGAGGATCGCTGGCTGTGTACACTGATGGTGAGTAGTGCGTTGTGTTGAATGTAGGACCAAGTGCAGGATATGGGAGAGGATCGCTGGCTGTGTACACGCATGGTGAGTAGTGCGTTGTGTTGAATGTAGGACCAAGTGCAGGATATGGGAGAGGATCGCTGGCTGTGTACACGCATGGTGAGCAGTGCGTTGTGTTGACTGTCTCTGAGCCTTTTTAGCCTTTTTGGAACACTTATCAACTTAATGTTGAAGAAAATGACCTGCGTGATGCAAGTTGAACCGGTTGTTGTTATTGTTAATATTAATTTACTGCTTCCCACAACATATCATATATATATATACCTCTCATCACGTGGTTGTAGTCATCCCAGCTTTGTGTCAGAATCTAGTTGTTAACGTCGTCTAAATGTCACAAACCAGAAGTTTTTATCCATAATACACTCATTTTAGGAAAGCATTGGCAAGCTCACCATGATAGTTTCAATTGTGAGATTACAACAGGAAACGTTACTGAAACATGAAAATGCCTCTGTACGTAAAAGAAATGTTGATTTTCCTTTCTAAAATATAATGTGTTCGTTGAGCCAAGAACATCATTTCCTTCATCCTTTCAGAGACCGAAACTTTATCTCCTAAAATTACTATTTTGTTCAACCTGTAAAATAGTGTTCTATCTATACTTTGTGTCATTAATATTTATCAACATATTCTAGAACCGAACCTTCCTTTTCTCAGGTTCAGAGCGGTTGGAGAATTGAGTACTGCGCAGCCGCTGAGAACTCCACACACTGCCCCAGTGAGTTTGAGGAGTTCTACAAACAGAGGCGACGTTGGGTGGCCTCCACCATTGCCAACCTCATGCTGCTGATCAAACAGTGGCAGATCATCCGACTGTTCAACTACCGAGTGTCACTGCTGTTCATTGTCTACCAGGGGGCGCTGCTCTTCTCCACTCTGATTGGTCCCAGCACGGTCATCTTGATTGTTTCAGGTAAATAAAAGCGACAAAACCTTTCCACATTCTTATAATGTGTCTGCCAAAAGCAGAGTAGATTGTACGATTCCGACTATGTCATGAGCTTGTGTTTACGAATCACTTTCAAGCAGTGATGACACCAGGTGTTCGCGAAGAGGCGAGCGTAACGTGCCCCACGGGTCGCACCCGTCACAAACACATGCACATGCAAGTCAATTGTTGACATTAAAAAACAACACGGAAACATATGGTACATGTGAAAATAGGCAATTGCATTGGACATCGTGTTTGTCACTGATACTTCAAATATGGAAATGCCTGCCATAAGGGATTCGATAGATTTATTGATGCCTTGAATGTTGCAACATCTTCTGTGCAAGAGTCGTGTGACGCTATTTGAAATCGTGGTAGAAAGAGTATGCTCGATCGTATCACAAAATTGTTAAATGTAACCACCAATGGCTGGAGCTGCTGGAACATTGCTCGACATGAAGGGAAAGTTGACCATTGGAAAGTTGAAGTCATCCCTCTTGTCTACAGTCGTGTGGAGAGTGTTGTGTCCCTCTGGATCTGTATACACAGATTGAAATAATAAACAGATGAGTCGGTCCCACTGGTCGCCCTTATTTCTAGCTATATATAGTTCAGGTGGGTAAATCAGAGGAAGTTAATTGGCTATATGATGGTTAATGAACGATATCAGATCATCGATTATCTGAAAATTCAGTTAATCTTCTTGGTCCAGTTGCCTGCATTTGACCCACAGAAATGGAGGTGGGGGGTCTCTTTATAATGAGAATCGTTCTCATTATAAGTGAATTGTTCAGTTGCGAACCCAAATCCATGTCTACGTTTCAAAGAAATGCTAAATTGGTAAACTTATCCATCAGGTAGGTTAATCAGTTGAAGTAAATTGGCTATTTGATGGTTATTGAACGATGTCAGATCATACTTGAAGCTAAAGTTGAACTTCTTGGAAAATAACTATTTCTTGATTTTCCAGTCTGTGAGGAAATTCCTATTCATATGTGGAAATATCAACAAGAAGGGCAGCTTAATTATTGTCCATAGCCTAAATGTCTTACCCACAAATTTTACATTGATGCTATAGATGAGGAAGTCCAGCATCTCCTATATTGTTTACTTAGTATACTTCAGATGGCATTTGCTTTCATTTTGGACGGATTACCCTGAACCATTGAAGATAGTCACAAAAGCCCCATGGATCAAGGAACTGACTTTTTCCTTAAGTTTGTAATTTTGGATAGTCGTCAAATGTTTTGACAGAATGGAACTTGGTTCTTTTCTGAGATTGCATTAAGTCAAGCGAATCCTTTGAGTTTTTGAGAATCCACATGGTATTCTACTTGTCTCAAATACTTTCTGTGAATATAAAGAAAGTCCTTCCTTGAAGGTACTAAGGATGATGGTCAGTCTTTGAGACAGGGATTTGGTGGTACATTAGCTGGACCCAGCAATATATCTCTTTTTGTACGTTTTTTTATGGAACTTTCGAATCCAGTACAAAAGTACAGTAACATGTATGGTCGTTATCACGTATTGTAATGAAAGGGATGTAAGACCCGTCTCACATACACATATGCTGTTTAATGACTTGATTTAATTAATAATTGGACCGCCTCCGTGGTCTTGTGGTAGAGCGTCCGCCCGGAGAGCGGAAGGTCCGGGGTTCGATCCCGGGCCGCGTCATACAAAAAGACGTTAAAAGATTGTACTTGTTGTTACCCTGTCTGGCGCTCGGCATTAAGGGGCTAAAACAAGGACTGGTCGGCTCGGAGTCAGTATACTGTGTCTGAGTGGGGTATTCATGTTAAACTGCGGCATGGTATCTCAGTGAGCTAGCACTATAAATCGGCATCAGTCCGGACTAGTACAAGCAGCCACACACACACAGACACGTGCATGCACGTCGCTATATAAGTGCAATAATCTTGGACGCGACGTTAAACCCAATTTCACCTCACCTCACCTAATTAATAATTGATACTGTTTTCTATAGATGTTGTCAGTCGTTTACCTTTTTGTGGCAACCAGGATTGAGTATCGACGTCAACATCAAGACAAGCTTGAAGTAACCTGCCTCGCGAAATAATTTTGTATTCACTTGAAAATTGGATTTGACCAAACATTTACAAAATGTTAACAAAGCGTTACATGGCGGACAACAATCGCCGAAACACTGCAAATCTAAGTCCCAAAACACAACCATGATATCAGTTTCAAATACATCACCATTTCTTGTTTGTTTCACTTGTAGCCATCATCAAGCATAGGTGTATGTTTTTCTTTGCTCAACAGTTTATGAACACTGATGAAGATATTGCTGTTGAATATTCAGGCTTTAAGTACAAACTGCCACATTGTGTAATGCATTGTCATGAACACAATGCCATTTAGAAAGTGCAGATAACACCTTCTTAGTAAAGTACAGATTCTTGTACTTTTGGGGGTTGAGGAAGTATCTGTGGCTGGGTGGGTGAGTGGGTTAGACCGCTGTCTTTGTGTGCTGGCAATTAGGTGCCTCAGTCTAGCAGTTTGGGGTCGAATATCGGACGGGGCTCAACCCCCCAAAATACGAGAATCTGTATTGTACTGTACTAAGAATGTGTTAGCCCAAATATAACATTTGTTAATGCCTTGTTGGTGATGTTGTGTTTCCGGTGGTTTGACATTTGCCTGGGAGGTGGACTCCGATGCGTCAGTGGTCATACAGCTGCTGATATGTTGGTGATGTTGTGTTTCCAGGTGGTTTGACATTTGCCTGGGAGGTGGACTCCGTGGCGTCAGTCGTCATACAGCTGCTGATATGTTGATGATGTTGTGTTTCCAGGTGGTATGACATTTGCCTGGGAGGTGGACTCCGATGCGTCAGTGGTCATACAGCTGCTGATATGTTGGTGATGTTGTGTTTCCAGGTGGTTTGACATTTGCCTGGGAGGTGGACTCCGTGGCGTCAGTCGTCATACAGCTGCTGATATGTTGATGATGTTGTGTTTCCAGGTGGTATGACATTTGCCTGGGAGGTGGACTCCGATGCGTCAGTGGTCATACAGCTGCTGATATGTTGGTGATGTTGTGTTTCCAGGTGGTTTGACATTTGCCTGGGAGGTGGACTCCGTGGCGTCAGTCGTCATACAGCTGCTGATATGTTGGTGATGTTGTGTTTCCAGGTGGTTTGACATTTGCCTGGGAGGTGGACTCCGTGGCGTCAGTCGTCATACAGCTGCTGATGTGTTGTGATGTTGTGTTTCCAGGTGGTTTGACATTTGCCTGGGAGGTGGACTCCGTGGCGTCAGTCGTCATACAGCTGCTGATATGTGTCAGCTTTGCCCTCATCTGTCTCTACACATCAGACAAGACACAGATGCTGGTACACCACTGTTCTATTTGTCAGATTAGTCGGAAACGTAAACAATGAGGAATACTGTAATTCTTTGTTGAATCGTGCTGCTTTCGTGTTCTAATTTAACAATTATATTTTAGGGCCAAAGAAACAATATTTAGAAGATATAAACTCAATTATAAATGAAGTTGTAAAGATAAAGATATTTTTGAGTTGACCTTAATTCCGATCTACATGCAATTAGCATAAGTCTACCATAAGTTAAAAATTACAGAGGTATCAATTCACAATAACCACCTCTCAGTGAAACATCAGATGTGATGACCGTATCACCGTTAAATATAATATTAATGGAAAACACTTCTTTGTCAGTCATTGTCGGTAGGTATTTGTGAATGATGAAATGTACAATTATATACTTGTCTTATAAAATGCAGATTTACCCTAACTAGAATATTCAAAGAAAGTGTGGGGCGGTTGGGTATCCTAGTGGTTAAAGGGGGCGGTCGGGTAGCCTGGTGGTTAAAGCGTTCCCTCGTCACGCCTAAGACCCGGGTTCTATTCCCGACATGGGTACAATGTGTGAAGCCCATTTCTGGGTCCCCCGCCGTGATATTGCTGGAATATTGCTAAAAGTGGCGTAAAACCATACTCACTCACTCACTCAAAGTATGTGTGGTTATATACTTTCTGCAGAACATAGGATAGATATCGACTGAGAGACATTTTAAGTTGTGGGACAAAAAGAGCTTACTGTAGCCGACTGTGACTACGTATTGTCTGCGTCATAATGATCAGTGAGACGTCATAATTATGACGTGCGGTGTAGAACTAAAACGTATCTACTTTTCTTTAAGGGTGCCCACGACATGCTTGCTGGCAAAATAGCTTCCACTGTCTACGCCTGCCATATATGAGAGTTTGGCATCTCGATGTAAAACAATGCTCAGGCACATGCAGCGCATTTCATTGTATAGAGATTATTGTCCGTGATTCCTGAATTCCCACTCAAAATAGGGGCACGGGTGGCCCAGTCGTCTAAGGCGCCGAGATTCGCTGTGCAGAGTTGCGTCCCTTGGGCACGTCAGAAACCTATGCTTGTGGATTCGAATCCCGGTTCGCCCCGATTATGTTTCTAGGTTTGTCAGCACCATACCCGTGCTCGTGGTTTTCACCGAAGTGGTAAATGTCTGAGACCTGCATCACTTCGGGCTTTCCTCCCACAGTAAGCTGACACGCCGCGATATAACTTGAATACTGTTGAAAGCGGCGTTAAACACAACTCGCTCACTCACTCACCATTCAAAACAGTGAACTAAATCCGTGAGCCTTCATTCAGTATTTTCGCTAATCCCAAGTGTTCAGTGTTTTCAATTTAGAACGCGGCTACCTGTAGATTTGAAACCTCAATGTAGTGTAGTTAACCCAGCTTTAAACTGAAGACATTATACGTGTATCCTCTAGATCATTCTCTGAATGGTTCGTACATTGCAGGCGGCGAAGCTGCTGACGTTCTTCTACGCGATAGTCATGACGGCTGTAGTTGTTGGGACGGCGGAGCAGCTTGTGGATGACTTGGACAGGTCCGAGCCCAACCCCGACACCAACAGCAGCACCACCATCAATCCTATCAGACCATCAGGTCAGAATTTCCGACACATGTTTTGGGTCATTGAAACAACTACTTGCAGAGGGATAAAAAAGCTGAGTTGGAATCAGTTACGTCTGTTTTGTGATTGGGGGTAATGAACCTCAAACACGCAGCTTTTTAGACATGAAGGGGTGCTTTTGTAATCACAAGAACTTACTCAATATCTCAGAATATAACAGAGCAGGATACACAGGGCCCGCTGAACGTCATTAGTTTACTGTTATTATGTATGTACACTCCTTTAAAGTATGCTTTAAAACCTTAGGGTACACGCCCCTGTACCCCTTCTGGAATTGTGTATGCAGATCACCACTGGGGTTTCATTCTTTAAAGTATGCTTTAAAACCTTAGGGTACACGCCCCTGTACCCCTTCTGGAATTGTGTATGCAGATCACCACTGGGGTTTCATTCTTTAAAGTATGCTTTAAAACCTTAGGGTACACGCCCCTGTACCCCTTCTGGAGTTTTGTATGCAGATCACCACTGGGGTTTCCCGCGTTAAAGTATGCTTTAAAACCTTAGGGTACACGCCCCTGTACCCCTTCTGGAATTGTGTATGCAGATCACCACTGGGGTTTCCCGCGTTAAAGTATGCTTTAAAACCTTAGGGTACACGCCCCTGTACCCCTTCTGGAGTTTTGTATGCAGATCACCACTAGGGTTTCATTCTTTAAAGTATGCTTTAAAACCTTAGGGTACACGCCCCTGTACCCCTTCTGGAGTTGTGTATGCAGGTCACCACTGGGGTTTCAATCTTTAAAGTATGCTTTTAAACCTTAGGGTACACGCCCCTGAACCCCTTCTGGAGTTGTGTATGCAGATCACCACTAGGGTTTCCCGCGTTAAAGTATGATTTTAAACCTTAGGGTACACGCCCCTGAACCCCTTCTGGAGTTGTGTATGCAGATGACCACTGGGGTTTCATTCTTTAAAGTATGCTTTAAAACCTTAGGGTACACGCCCCTGAACCCCTTCTGGAGTTGTGTATGCAGATCACCACTGGGGTTTCATTCTTTAAAGTATGATTTAAAACCTTAGGGTACACGCCCCTGAACCCCTTCTGGAGTTGTGTATGCAGATCACCACTAGGGTTTCATTCTTTAAAGTATGCTTTAAAACCTTAGGGTACACGCCCCTGTACCCCTTCTGGAGTTGTGTATGCAGGTCACCACTGGGGTTTCAATCTTTAAAGTATGCTTTTAAACCTTAGGGTACACGCCCCTGAACCCCTTCTGGAGTTGTGTATGCAGATCAACACTAGGGTTTCCCGCGTTAAAGTATGCTTTAAAACCTTAGGGTACACGCCCCTGTACCCCTTCTGGAATTATGTATGCAGATCACCACTGGGGTTTCCCGAGTTAAAGTATGCTTTTAAACCTTAGGGTACACGCCCCTGTACCCCTTCTGGAGTTTGTATGCAGATCACCACTGGGGTTTCATTCTTTAAAGTATGCTTTAAAACCTTAGGGTACACTCCCCTGTACCCCTTCTGGAATTGTATATGCAGATCACCACTGGGGTTTCCTGCGTTAAAGTATGCTTTAAAACCTTAGGGTACACGCCCCTGTACCCCTTCTGGAATTGTATATGCAGATCACCACTGGGGTTTCCCGCATTAAAGTATGCTTTAAAACCTTAGGGTACACGCCCCTGTACCCCTTCTGGAATTGTGTATGCAGATCACCACTGGGGTTTCCCGCGTTAAAGTATGCTTTAAAACCTTAGGGTACACGCCCCTGTACCCCTTCTGGAGTTTGTATGCAGATCACCACTAGGGTTTCATTCTTAAAAGTATGCTTTTAAACCTTAGGGTACACGCCCCTGTACCCCTTCTGGAATTGTGTATGCAGATCACCACTGGGGTTTCATTCTTTAAAGTATGCTTTAAAACCTTAGGGTACACGCCCCTGAACCCCTTCTGGAGTTGTGTATGCAGATCACCACTGGGGTTTCCCGCGTTAAAGTATGCTTTAAAACCTTAGGGTACACGCCCCTGTACCCCTTCTGGAATTGTGTATGCAGATAACCACTGGGGTTTCCCGCGTTAAAGTATGCTTTAAAACCTAAGGGTACACGCCCCTGTACCCCTTCTGGAATTGTGTATGCAGATCACCACTGGGGTTTCCCGCATTAAAGTATGCTTTAAAACCTTAGGGTACACGCCCCTGTACCCCTTCTGGAATTGTGTATGCAGATCACCACTGGGGTTTCCCGCGTTAAAGTATGCTTTAAAACCTTAGGGTACACGCCCCTGTACCCCTTCTGGAGTTTGTATGCAGATCACCACTAGGGTTTCATTCTTAAAAGTATGCTTTTAAACCTTAGGGTACACGCCCCTGTACCCCTTCTGGAATTGTGTATGCAGATCACCACTGGGGTTTCATTCTTTAAAGTATGCTTTAAAACCTTAGGGTACACGCCCCTGAACCCCTTCTGGAGTTGTGTATGCAGATCACCACTGGGGTTTCCCGCGTTAAAGTATGCTTTAAAACCTTAGGGTACACGCCCCTGAACCCCTTCTGGAGTTGTGTATGCAGATCACCACTAGGGTTTCCCGCGTTAAAGTATGCTTTAAAACCTTAGGGTACACGCCCCTGAACCCCTTCTGGAGTTGTGTATGCAGATCACCACTAGGGTTTCATTCTTTAAAGTATGCTTTAAAACCTTAGGGTACACGCCCCTGAACCCCTTCTGGAGTTGTGTATGCAGATCACCACTGGGGTTTCATTCTTTAAAGTATGATTTAAAACCTTAGGGTACACGCCCCTGAACCCCTTCTGGAGTTGTGTATGCAGATCACCACTAGGGTTTCATTCTTTAAAGTATGCTTTAAAACCTTAGGGTACACGCCCCTGAACCCCTTCTGGAGTTTTGTATGCAGATCACCACTAGGGTTTCCCACGTTAAAGTATGCTTTAAAACCTTAGGGTACACGCCCCTGTACCCCTTCTGGAATTGTATATGCAGATCACCACTGGGGTTTCATTCTTTAAAGTATGATTTAAAACCTTAGGGTACACGCCCCTGTACCCCTTCTGGAGTTGTGTATGCAGATCACCACTAGGGTTTCATTCTTTAAAGTATGCTTTAAAACCTTAGGGTACACGCCCCTGAACCCCTTCTGGAGTTGTGTATGCAGATCACCACTAGGGTTTCATTCTTTAAAGTATGCTTTAAAACCTTAGGGTACACGCCCATGTACCCCTTCTGGAATTGTGTATGCAGATCACCACTGGGGTTTCCCGCGTTAAAGTATGCTTTAAAACCTTAGTGTACACGCCCCTGTACCCCTTCTGGAGTTTTGTATGCAGATCACCACTGGGGTTTCCCGCGTTAAAGTATGCTTTAAAACCTTAGTGTACACGCCCCTGTACCCCTTCTGGAGTTTTGTATGCAGATCACCACTGGGGTTTCCCGCGTTAAAGTATGCTTTAAAACCTTAGGGTACACGCCCCTGTACCCCTTCTGGAGTTGTGTATGCAGATCAGTGTGATAGAACCAAGCTGACGTGGAATTAGTAACACAAACTGATCAAGTGTTCAAGGAGATCCAAGGGGACACGAGGGACATAGTTTTCGCGCGTGGAAAGTGGGCACATGTCATGTTGATAGGGAAGTAAATAAAGCGACAAAACCCTTTCCATATCCAACAGACATATCTACCTACATGAGTCGATTGTTCAGCTCCGACTATATCAGGAGCATGTGTTTATGAATCACTATCAAATAGTAATGATAGCAGGTGTTCGCCCCACCTGCCCCACCCGTCACAAATACAAGTCAAAATAGGGAATTAAGTAAGACAAGTTCTATGGATGAACAACTTATTAGTGACAACAAATTAGTGACAAAAATTATGTCCGATGCACTTCCCTATTTTAACTTCTTTCAGTGGCATTTAGAAGTTGGTGTGATGAAGTAAGACAAGTTCTATGGATGAACAACTTCTTTATTACAATTAGTGCGACGTTTACGATAAGTTTATATACCTATGTTGTTTAGTACTATCCATCACTTGCTTGATAAAGGTGTTAGGATCTACACCGAAACGTCGCACTAATTGTAATAAAGAAGTTGTTCATCCATAGAACGTGTCTAACTTCATCACACCAACTTCTAAATGCCACTGAAAGAAGTTAAAATAGGGAAGTGCATCGGACATAATTTTTGTCACTAATTTGACTCAAATTTGGAAAAGTCGTCCACATGTCTACCAGAAGAGATTTGAAAGATTTACTGAGGCCTTGAATGTTGTAAGCTTGATCAAACAGCTTCTCAGCAAGAATCGTATGACGCTCTTTGAAATGCTAGTAGAAAGAGTGAGTGGGTGAGTTTGGTTTTACGCCGCTTTTAGCAATATTCCAGCAATATCACGGCGGGGGACACCAGAAATGGGCTTCACACATTGTACCCTTGTCGGGAATCGAACCCGGGTCTTCGGCGTGACGAGCGAACGCTTTCACCACTAGGCTACCCGACAGCCCCTAGTAGAAAGGGCATGATCGATTGTATCTCATAGAAGTTCATGAGTTTTTAAGGAAAGCATATATTTTCAATTATCTCTTCACACATACAGGTGTTCATGTAAAAAATGCTTTATTAACAGATGTCGGTATTGAGATTCCCGTGTCGGTGACGACGATCTACTTTGGGTCAATCATGGCTATTTTTGTCCTTGCTGGAATCCTGCACCCTAGGGAATGCTATTGTCTCGTCAACGGTATCTGGTACCTTCTGTGTCTTCCATCCGGGTACCTGGTACTGATGCTCTACAGCGTGTGCAACATCACAGACAGAAGCTGGGGTAGGTTACAGCTGCTGCACCTGTGTAAGCAATCACTGGAAGATGAGGCACAATTTTATATTGTGGGTAGGCTGGGATGTTTTAATGTATTGTGTTCCAGTAAATACTAAGTAAGTAACTTGGCTCAGTGTTTACAAACAAAAAAATGCTGGATGTTCTGATAAAAGCGTGACAAAAAAAATACTTATTCGCCTTCTCTTGACGCATATAGCGAAAACAAAAAAATCCCAGGTTCCCAAGAATATTTAATTTTGGGGCCCAAAGGCACTGCAATTTATAGTGCAAAACATTAATTTGGCTCAGAGTTTACAAAAAAAGGATTTGCTGGATGTTCTGATAAAAGTGTAAAAGAGAAAAGAAGTATTCGGCTTCTTTTGACGCATAAAACAAAAATATAAATCAAAGGTCCCCAAAAATATTTGGCCCCAATGGCACCGCAAATTACAGTGCAAAAAATAATTTAAATACTTTATTCTGATTGTCAATTAGAGATTTCAAATCACAATAAACACCATCGCGTTCAAGGTTATTTTACTCACATAACCATGCACACGTGTGTGTGTGGCTGCTTATACTACTTCGCCATTATCCCGGTTTTATAGTGCTTGTCCACGGAGATACTATGCAGTCTGACAGGGCACTTGACGCTGTATTTTGTATTCGAGAGTGTAAACATTATATTACACGTGTAGATTACAAATAATCATCAGATTTCCTATATTCATATCTATTCATATATGTAAATCATGTCTGTCAAAAGATAACCAAGCCTTGAACACAAACCAGTCGTTCATACACGTCGTTCGGGACGATGACATAATCGACTAAAACACCGAGCCTGACCATCCGATCCATTTGGTCGAGCAGAGATTTCGTTGGACCTCTTCTGACACAAACTACCCATGGAGACAACAACTTTGAATGGGAGAATGTTGGAGTTTGGTGTAACAACGAGTTGACAAGATTGATTCTTATCAACGTTAATGACAAATATTAGAGTTGGGGGCTATTTTATACTGACGGTTCATGTCACATCAACAACTCTTCTGCATGTTGACAGGAACACGGGAGGAAAAGACGACTGAAACATCCGTCAAGGGGGAACCCTGGTACAGCAGCATGAGGAGGATACTGGAGAACATATTCTTGTAAGTCCATGTTTGTTTGTTTGTTGTTTATCGCCGCACTCACCAATATTCCAGCTATGTGACGGCGGTCTGTACATTACCGAGTCTGAATCAGACAAACCAGTGATTGACATCATGCGCATGGATTTGGGATACAATGGCATACATTAACCAAGACAGCGAGACTCACCATGATGTACCAACATCCTGTATGACCATGTATTAAATTCATGTAAACAAGTGTATGTCTCCCAAGGACCGTGTCTCCGTCTGTCCATTCACATGTCACCTCTTCTCCCATTTGATTAAATCCAAAGGATGCACAAAACCATAAACGGAGATATGTTCATGGCGTTCACATCAATTTTGTTTTATTGAGTTTAATGAAAAGGGAAGTTCAATTTACTAATGAAGACAAACATTGATGCTGATTTTCAGAAAATTGGGTTACGTATGTTCTGAAGATATATTCTGAAGTTACAATCGAAACATCGCTTGTGTCATGGAAGGTGGCCTGGCACGATGCCCGACATCTTCTTGAAGTCATTGTCACAACCATTTCCATAATCATAACAAATATCCACTGTACGAGTCCATTTAGTGATTATGTAGAAACAAACTAAACTGGCCATATTGATTTGAACAGAATATATCGCCATAGGGTGAAGCATACATGCCAACGTTCACCTTCCTCAGAAAAGCAATCTCAGAGACACTTACATGGACAAAGGTGCATTTTGAACTAATCTGAGTTCACGATTAAGACGGTCGTATCAAAGAAACAGCTTAAATGATGGCAAGAAATGGAACTTACTTGTTGAGCTCAACTACCAACCATACATATTCGAGTCTCATTGTATTATGGATATACATAGCTGATAAAAGTTGTTTTCAAAATGGCTCCATGATGATAACAACATTTATCGGCTTTGTTTGCATACTCCCCAGGGAGCTGAAAATGCAGTTTGAGTCAACTCGGAGTAGGTGATAACTAATAATTAAATAGTTATATGACCATATTCTCGGAATATGATACGTCGCAATATAGAGACGATTATACTATTACTATTATTTGTTTTTTATGGCTGTATTATTTTGTTGTAGTTGTTGCGTGCCTAAGCAACAACCTGAGGATCTGCCACACCAACGTGACGCGCCTCAGACTCATAGATGGATGTCAACTGACGATCTCAGGACGTCATTGGGCGGCGACATCCACGATCAGCCATCTTTACAAGTGTTTGATGAAGGAGGAGGAGGTATTAGCCCACATAGTTTAGCTGTCAGATGAGTACAAAGTGTACATTGTGACAGAATATCTGCATTTGATTCATCTGTAGGCAATATGTAGCATCAATATAGCTTACAAAGTGTTCTTGTCAGCATGCGGGGATTGTTTATTACTTTATTTACTGATAAGGTTTTCGCATCTTAAAACAATGAGATTTGTTTTAAAATATTTGCTGATGCTAAAGTACCTGAGACTTCTGCAGGACAAAGTACGGGTCACATCATATGACCACATAAATCACATTAAATCCGACTCACTCACTCACTCACTCAAAGTATGAAACTGCAACACAGGAAGGTAACTGTCACGTGAGGAGACGGAGACCCACGAAATTACATCATGATTAACCCTCTCTGTCAGCGGACGGAATGATTACTTGCATCTCCAGAAACACCTTAAGATGGTAAGGTGAAATGGGGTTTAACGTCGCGTCCAAGTATATTGCACTTATATAGCGACGTGCTTGCACGCGTGTGTGCGTGTGTGCGTGTGTGTGTGTGTGTGTGTGTGTGTGTGTGTGTGGTTGCTTGAACTAGTCCGGACTGATGCCGATTTATAGTGCTAACCCACCCGCTCTACAGCTCAGACATACACTCCCCTTAAACACAGTAGCACATCGTTATTGACTGTTTATGCTTTCAGATTCTATTGTGGACTACAGGCGCCCTGTGGATGATGAGGACGACCTGGACCAGTATATGCCCATCCCTGTCGAAGAGTGGCTCCCGCCTGAACTCAGGGTATGAACAGTTACACATAGGAGTACTCTCATAGATGGCTCCCCCATCAGAAACATTCAGTTTTCATATATATGTACTTTATTTCTCCCACTGTCACAAGGAGCTGCACTCAGTCGGTCAGAAAGCTGGGATGAACATAAATATTTCAGATAAATACATTTTAACTTTATGTCCCAGTGACTGAGTTCATGATCACCTCCTTCCAAGCACAGAAACACAATTTCGTATCTGCATATCCCTATCCTTACAGTGCGAGAAGAGTAACACTAAGTCCTGTATCTCCTTGTTATGAGTAATATTTATACATTGCCAATGCTAGAGAATAACCAGTCTAGATTATCCACCCAAACAGATTAAATTTGCCATAAACGGCAAACTGGCTATGATAAGCCACATCATAAGCCACATCATAAGCCATCTCCTAATTATAAAAAAGTTCACTTTCGAAACTGAGGTCCTCTTCTAAATTTAATTGCTTCCAAGTAATCTACAACTATATGATTTCCGTATCTGTTCATAAGGCTTATGGCGCAGTATTCAGGAAGCATGGGTTTGACAACACCCTCTTCATAACCGGCATGACGGAGAAGGAATTAAAGAACATCGGCATCAAGGGCCAGGGTCCTCTACAGAACCTGCTGCAGATGATCGAGTTACTGCCTGCCTTTGAGATCGAGTACGAAGTACCGGTAAGCGGAATGGTCCTCAGTGTTTGTTTGTTTGTTGTTTTAACGCCGCACTCAGAAATATTCCAGCTCTTTGAGGGCGGTCTGTAAATAATCACGTCTGGACCAGACAATCCAGTGATTGACATCATGATTATCGATCTACGCAATTAGGATACGATGACATGCATCAACCAAGTGATCGAGCCAGACCACCCGATCCCGTAAGTCGCCTCTTAAGACAAGCATAGTCACCTTTTACTGCAAGCATGGGTTGCTGAAGACCTATACTACCCCGGATATTAACGTGTGTGTGTGTGTGTGTGTGTGTGTGTGTAAATCACTTTGACACAATGGGGGCACGGGTGGCCCAGTCGTCTAAGGCGCCGAGATTCGCTGTGCAGAGTTGCGTCCCTTGGGCATGCCAGAAATTAAACCTATGATTGTGGGTTCAAAAGGCCGGTTCGCCCCGATTATGTTCCGAGGTTAGTAAGTACCATACCCGTGCTAGTGGCTGTCAGCAAAGTGTTAAACGTCTGAGACCTGCATCATTTCAGGCCTTCCTCCCACATTAAACTGATCCGCCGTAATATTACTGGAATATTGTTAAAAGTGGCGTTAAACCCAACTCACTCACTCACTCACTTTGACAAAAACGATTAATACTGTGCCATATCATGTTTATAAAAGGTAAACTTTTTTTGCGCAGCGATGCTTCCAAAACGCCTCAAAAGAAAAGTATGATCCTGGGTCGAATTAGATCAAACAATCCAGTGATTGATATTACGAGCCACGATATAGGGACAGGATGACACAAGCCTGAAACCCGATCGAATAAGTCTCCTAGGTTACGCTAACCCGGAACCCACACGAGGGCGTTCGAGCAACCCCCATGCTCATACGTGTCAACACATTAGTAAATGTCCGCGATATGCCTCGCTTCAGGATTTCCAGGTTTTCGCTGGCACACTGCTAAAAGAAGCGCTGAACTAAACTCCCTCCCTTTCCCTCACCTATGCGTTTGTTACAGACCAGCGTGACAGAATGGTTGGAGACGATCGGTCTCTCTGAGTACAAGAAGAACTTCAAGAGGAACCAGATCAAGAGGCCAGTAGACCTGAGTGTGTTGAAGGGCTTTGGAAGGAAGGAGATCGAGAGGGAGCTGAAGATCACCAAAGCTGGTAAGATGTTACTATTATACCATATTTAACTGCTATTTGAATCTTTTTTTATGAACAACGGTGTTTTTAAAGTTCATCAAAAGTACGCCATGTTCATGTGTCCTGTAATGAGAGCAAAGCGGGTATGAATACAACAAGGGGAAGGAAACGTGTGGTTTGAACTGCGTCACTTCCGGTATATATATAATAACATAATATAACATATATAATAACATTTAATAACATATACTAGCATATAATTACTTACACTCGCCTTTAATTCATTTTAGGGGATCCATACTTGGATGTTACAGGACTGAGTTTATTTGCTGAAATAATGTTATGGATGTCAAAAAATGTTCTTACAATATAATCAAGTATCAATTCAACATGGAGGTTCTACAGGGAAGGAGAGTAGGTAGGTTTGGTGCTACACGGCTTATTGCGTTGTTCCAGACATATCGGGAGATTAGAGTTAATGTTGGTCAACATGTTTTTGTATTACTCCAAAATTATGGTGTTTGCTCTTGTGCTTGCATGTTGTTTGTGTGCTTGATGTTTTACGCCGCAATCAGAAACAAGTCCAGTTATGATGACGGGGCTGTGCAAGTCTGAATCAGACAATCTACGGATTGGAGAGTTTGGAGGGCACACTGTGATATGGACAGTGATTATTCAAAGGCCTGGGTTTCTATTGCAGGGCACATCAAGAGGCTTCTGTACGCCATACGGAAGTTGAGGGAGCCAACGGAAGGTAAGCTATGCTTCTCACTTTACACAATACTAGCTCAGTAGGTTAATCAGGAGATAAACATACTATATTTGTAATCTTTATCTCCATTTCATCATAACTTAATTAAACCCGAACTCTGTGGTGCTAGCAAATATATTGAGTGAAGCGGCATGGATTGAGACCAGTGTTTGCCGACCACCGACAACAGCCCTGAAACAAAATATGGCGCTGTATATGATCAATATATGTGGCCGTCAAATCGGCTGTTTCTATCAGAGGGGGTTATTTGTGGTTTGATACCTCTAACTGACAAACCATATTTAAGTATTTTCCAAATTCATACTATACTCTTAAGGAGACAACCATGTCATATTATTGGACGCAAGGCACTGGGAATGTACAAACGTGTTGAATTATTTTGAAAATAATAGTCGAATAATTATAATCTTCACACCACATATTTATCAGATCATCCAGCAAGTTGTTTTGTTTGTTCATACATGGCAAGAATCAATTGTGTACGTGCACCACCAAACCAGTTTGTGCAGTGAGCACATCATGATCAACATCCAAAAGCTCAGATGATTTCCTCCAAAATTATCAGACATTGCTTTCCAGCTACACTGTTTGCAAATGTTTCTAAAAGAAATGTAGATTGATATATTAGATAAAAATAATTATAATAAAACATATTGAAAATGATTTTTATATTTTATCTTTAAATGATGTATACGGGTAGAACTGAAATCTGTCAAGTCAATAAGGAGTATAAAGATCGCCTAGCTGGCTTCCATTTGTCCTTTGATATGTCCTTTCTTTCAACTATCAGTGCTAGTAACCCCCAGCCTCCCCTATGCGGCTTGGTGCCTGGCATTGTACACTCAGGTGCCACACAAAAACTGCGGCTACTGGCTGCACACTTATAGAACCTGATGACTGTTGCAGCTGAGAAGAAGGCCATAGTCATGAAAGCACGTGTCGACAGATCTCCCAAGCACCTTCTCAGGAAATCTAACGTTGGAGAGTACGATTTCTGGAAACGGTTGATTGAGGATTCACTGAAACCTGGCAACAAGGCATTTGGTATTGAAGGAGAGCTGAAAGGTATCAACAACATAACATGCACCCTGTTGAGATTCTGGGTTGAAATAGGTCCCCAGCAAGCTTTGGTAACTGTATGCAGGACTAATTGGATCGGTTGGCAGGCTTAATCGTGTACAGGTCGCATTCACATTGATGGACCATTGCTGAATTCGCAATTAAGTTAACCATTTCATCATCTTGTGACAAGCATGGTGATTGTTTGCTTTCTTCCGCCACTCTCCAGTGATTGACGTCAGCGAGTCTGACCACAAATCCTTAATATGAGGTTGCTGAAGACCCATTTTCACTCGGACCTTTGCGGGTGCATGATTTGCCCTAGTTCTAATCTACCACTAAATGCTCAATGTGAATATTCGACGGGATGGAAATCCTGCGACCCACCGTATTGTCCGACCGAGACATCAGCTCCTCGTCAGTCCTTATATGCTATATGCTCTATTTCTCATATTGGCGTCATTCCATCCTAACCACGCACTCACTAACATCGAGAAAATGTTTTGTTAAACTTTATCGTTGGCAGTCAAGCGCAGCCATATAACCACCTCCTATTATTATCTCCCAGTATGCTTCCATGTATGCTTTATATCAAATCTAACGAGCAGCCAACTCACTGATCTCGGTCAGCCCGTACAGCAATAATGGCATGCCCTGCTTGGCCCTGCATGTTTTTGCCCTGCTTGGACCTGCATGTTTTTCCCTTGCTTTCAGACGTGGTGGAAATCGGACGAGGGGAGCATAAAACAAACATGATAAAACAATTGCTTGGTTCAATTGCTTCATTTTTCTCCATAGCGAGACTGAGCGATCTGAGGAACTCCTGGCTCATGATTGTGGCCGTCAGCAACTCGCTGTGGTTGATACTCATCACCACTCTGGCTTCTAAAGGAAACCTCACTGTCCTTGGAGCAAACCCACTTGGTATGTACAACGTGACTCTTACTTTCCTAGGAACAAACCAACCAGGTATGTACAAAGTGACTCTCGCTTGGTATGTACAACGTGACTCTCACTTGGTATGTACAACATAACTCTCACTATCCTAGGACCAAACCCACTTGGTATGTACAACGTGACTCTCACTTTCCTAGGAACAAACTCACTTGGTATGTACAACGTGACTCTCACTTTCCTAGGAACATACTCACTTGGTATGTACAACGTGACTCTCACTATCCTAGGAACAAACTCACTTGGTATGTACAACGTGACTCTCACTTTCCTAGGATCAAACCCACTTGGTATGTACAACGTGATTCTCACTATCCTAGGAACAAACTCACTTGGTATGTACAACATAACTCTCACTATCCTAGGATCAAACCCACTTGGTATGTACAACGTGATTCTCACTATCCTAGGAACGAACCCACTTGGTATGTACAACATAACTCTCACTATCCTAGGAACAAACCCACTTGGTATGTACAACGTGACTCTCACTTTCCTAGGAACAAACCCACTTGGTATGTACAACGTGACTCTCACTATCCTAGGAACAAACCCACTTGGTATGTATAACGTAACTCTCACTATCCTAGGATCAAACCCTCTTGGTATGTACAACGTGATTCTCACTATCCTAGGATCAAACCCACTTGGTATGTACAACGTGATTCTCACTATCCTAGGAACGAACCCACTTGGTATGTACAACATAACTCTCACTATCCTAGGAACAAACCCACTTGGTATGTACAACGTCACTCTCTCTATCCAAGGACCAAACCCACTTGGTATGTACAACGTGACTCTCACTATCCTATGAACAAACCCACTTGGTATGTGCGACGTAACTCTCACTATCCTAGGAACAAACCCACTTGGTATGTACAACGTGACTCTCACTATCCTAGGAACAAACCCACTTGGTATGTACAACATAACTCTCACTATCCTAGGAACAAACCCACTTGGTATGTACAACATAACTCTCACTATCCTAGGCACAAACCCACTTGGTATGTACAACGCGACTCTCACTATCCTAGGAACAAACCCACTTGGTATGTACAACATAACTCTCACTATCCTAGGAACAAACCCACTTGGTATGTACAACATAACTCTCACTGTCCTAGGAACAAACCCACTTGGTATGTACAACATAACTCTCACTGTCCTAGGAACAAACCCACTTGGTATGTACAACATAACTCTCACTGTCCTAGGAACAAACCCACTTGGTATGTACAACATAACTCTCACTGTCCTAGGAACAAACCCACTTGGTATGTACAACATAACTCTCACTGTCCTAGGAACAAACCCACTTGGTATGTACAACATAACTCTCACTGTCCTAGGAAAAAACCCACTTGGTATGTACAACATAACTCCCACTGTCCTAGGAAAAAACCCACTTGGTATGTACAACATAACTCTCACTGTCCTAGGAACAAACCCACCAGGTATATAGAACTACGCCGTGACCCTTTACTATGACTGGTGTGGGAGTGAGACATATTACATCTTAGGCACTTTATTTGAAACGAGTTAGTCTGTGACTGAGTTTTGAAAGTCACAATCAGCAATATTCCACCTATATGAGCTCTCTGTTTAGTCTAGAAGGAAGATAGGGTCCCCATGCCCAAATAAATTTCTGTCTTACATTTTTCGTATTCCTCGTAGTGTCTACTGAATTAATTTGATGTTCCCCAGGCGACATATTGCCCCATAGTGCCCGCTGACATATTGGCGGCCATATTACATTTCCGACGAAAATCTATAATCGGAGAAACATTTGAACTAGACAGGGCACATAAACCCATAAGACTATTTGAGCACGAGGAAGCGATTGGGAAGGTTATTTTCATGATTGAAATAATATTGATAAAGTTTGGTACATTAAAACACGTGTCAGTATATCGTGTCTGAGTGGGGTATTCGTGTTAAACTGAAGCATGTTATTTCAGTGTGCTAGCACTATAAATCGGCTTCAGTCCGGACTAGTACAAGTGCCTCACAAAAAATCATGCACGTGGCTATATAAGTGCAATAATCTTGGATGCGACGTTAAACCCTATTTCACCTTTCTCACTGTAGTGGCCAAAGCTGTATCTATACCATGTTTCTATATCTCCGATGTTGTATCAACTTTACATAAATATGATTTCCAGGTCTGAGTTTTCTGTTCATATTCGGCACCCTGCTGCTGGTCCAGTTCCTGGCAATGATCATCCACCGCATCTCAACACTCATCCACTTCCTGGCCAGAGCCCCCTTCAAATATGGCGCACCCATGAAAACCTCCTGGTCGTTCGGAGGCGCCACCCGCCTGCACGACACTGAGACCAACGACGATTGGGAAGCCATCCAGACCCTACGGCGGGATGAGCACAGGATCCGGGAGGCCAAGAGGAGACAGAAGCTGAAGAAGGCCCGATCCATTGGCAGCATCTCTGAAAACGCGCCGCTGCTACAGAATAGTCATTCGAAGCAGGTGGGCTTGTCTGGGAGGTTTCTCTATTCAGATGACCCACAGGAAGCATGACTCACCAGTGTCAGTGAAAGGGATTTGTCGCATGTGTGATGCGTGTGTGCATAAAACTCTGGTCAGTGGCTCCGAGCCATGACAGTTCTAGAGATGCATGGACACTTCAGGGGACGCATGATGATGCTTGCCGTGCTATTGGATCGCTACACAAAATATTGATTTGAAATGGGTCTTTGTAATTAAAGAACCCAACTGTCGAAATACCCTTTCTGTACATTGTGAAATGATATAGACTTCATCAAAAATAAATGCCCGTTCTTTTAGCAATAAGTCTTACGGCTCCAGATAAAGTAAAATATACGCTAATTCAATGAAAACGACAAAACCCGTTCCATATCCATCTAAAATATTATCTCCAAAATCCGATTGCACGGTTCCGACTTTATCTTGAGCATGTGTTTATGAATCACTATCAAGTTAGGTGTTCGCTAAAAGGTGATCATCGTCACAAACACATACAAAGGGAAGTCAATTGTACAAAGTACGGGAATATATGGTACTGGTCAAAATAGTGAAATACATCGAACATCGTTTTTTTCACTGGTGCGTCAAAATTGGAAATGTCTGCCACATGTCTACAATAAGACTTTTTGAAAACTTTACTGAGGCCTTGAATGTTGTTACCGTGATCAAGGAACTTTTCAGGAAGAGTCGTTTGACGCTTGAAGTTTGATAGAAAGAGCGTGCTCGATTGTATCTCAAGTGTTGTGAAAGTTGGAATGTTAATGTCATCCCTCTTATCATACAGTCTTGTGGAGAGTGTTTTGTCCCTCATCAGACTCGTCAAAAAATTCCAAGTAGTTCCGGCACCTTGTTTATATCAGTCACTAGTGACTGATATAACCTTTTTATATCAGTCACTAGTGACTGATAACTTGATCTATCGTCACTGATAAATTCCAGTATTTCATTCATATGTATATAATAAACTCGGTTATTCCCAGCAATATCACAAAGAGCCATAATAACGTGCCGGAAACACAAACGCAGGCCAGGCAAGCATTCCAACGGTTACATCCTGATCGGTCGAATTCATGGGTTGAAGTTGATCTGATCGGTATTAAACGCTTGAGTGTATTCCATCCTCATTGGTCGAATCGGTGAACCTGGCCAGGTTGCCTCTCGTGATCTATGTTTATATTTTGTCAGGGGTATCGGACAAAAGGGAAGGGGTGGTTCAGGTGACCCAATGTACATACATCTTTGTAGACATTGTAATATTTCTTCTTTTGCATTCAATATCCTCTGTAATATAAGATAAACCACGTTCATCACCTTTTCACATCACTTATATTATTCAATGCTTTTTACAAATATTTTGACATATATCACCACTTGTTTTCTTTGTACCTTTGTATTAACATATTCGCGTGGATAATGTCAACATCTTTTTCAGGTATTCTTTTAAAGACGCCAAATTATTGTGTTCATGAGATCTATGATTTAAACTATTCTCTTGTCGTGAGGAAAACAGTACTGTCATCCAAACTCTATCTTTTTTTAATCTTTACCACCCTACTCAATAAATAAGGGACCCGTGAAGATTCCGGGGTAGAATAGGTCTTCAGCAGCCCATGCTTGTCGTTAAAGGCGATCGGGTGGTCAGGCTCGCTGACTTGGTTGATACATGTCATCGATCCCAATTGCGTGGATTGATGCTCATCATGATGTTTATCACTGGATTGGCTTATCCAAACTCGATTATTTTACAGACCGCCGTCATATAGCTGGAATGTTGCTGAGTGCGGCGTTAAACAACAAACAAACAATAAATAAATAAGGAACTTCTGTTTTGATATTGTTAATCTCCAAGTACTGATCCATTGGATGGACTTGAATACACAGCGATGATCACACGACCGATCAGGATAACCACTTCCGAC
This sequence comes from Haliotis rufescens, assembly GCF_023055435.1. NCBI lineage: Eukaryota > Metazoa > Mollusca > Gastropoda > Lepetellida > Haliotidae > Haliotis > Haliotis rufescens. The sequence continues at coordinate 36,458,809 of NW_025963824.1, read as the reverse complement.
GTTGGCAATCTTTGTCAAAGTCGCATGGGATTTCTGACGTTGGCCCAACGCTGTTACAGCGTCGGGTAACATGTCGGACATTTTACTCAAGGGACGCAACTTCAATTGACATCTTATCCTAGAGGGCGCTATGTTTTTTGGCGCCTCTCTTGGAGCAGACGACGCGACACGAGCACACGCTCGGTCATCGAGTAGTTATCCTCGAACATAACGGGAAGTATTTAATCAATGTGTTTATTATGTTCAAATTTATTTTCAAACAGCACCCGAAAACAAAAATACCATTATTCATTCAGAAATACCAGCATGAGAAATTATTGCTAGAAGTTGAGAACACCACCTTCACCAACTCCATGAGTTGAATATATCCGACAGTCGTCACACTGATGGCTTACGAAATGTATCATTATGGTATTCAAAGGAATTCGCGTTTGTCAGTGTCATACAGCGTCGAGGGGGTGGGGGTGGGGTGAGGGGACAACTTAGTCAAACGTTGTTGTGTTCCTCAAACTGCGGACGGGGGCACGGGTGGCCCAGTCGTCTAAGGCGCCGCGTTTCGCTGTGCAGAGTTGCCTCCCTTGGGCACGCCAGAAACCTATGATCATGGGTTCGAATCCCGGTTCCCCCCGATTATGTTTCTAGGTTTGTCAGCACCATACCCGTGCTCGTGGGTTTCACCGAAGTGGTAAACGGCTGAGACCTGCATCACTTCGGGCTTTCCTCCCACATTAAGCTGACACGCCGCGATATAACTGGAATACTGTTAAAAGCGGCGATAAACCCAACTCACTCACTCACTCAAACTGCGGACGCCAGTGAGACCATGATGTTAGGAAATGGGATTTATCGATATTGGTTTATTTGGAGTTGTGATGCTTGGTGGTTCCCGTGTTTCATGCAGGTGATGTTTACAGTATTGTGATAGCCTATTTGCTTGAAGTACAGCACTGACAGGAGTGGTGGTTCCAAACACTGTTCCCAGAAGAAAGATAAACACGATGCAGTAATAATACAAACATCTTCTAGAATTAAAATATATATTTTTAATTTTTTAATTTAATTCATTATAATGTTAAAATAGTATCTTCCCATGATCCGAGGACGTAATGAGGGTGGGATGTTGGCGGTGTTTGTGCTAAGATTTTTTTCTATGACAGAATATTTTTTGACATCCAATTTCATTTTTTGCTGGAGGGTACCAATTTTTTTTTTGGTAATTAAATTCCTTGTCATGTCACTAGATTCTATTTGTTTTTTCAGTGGCTAAGGCTCGAGGAGAGACCCCAGTTGATACAGCTGAAGGCCATCCCATGATTAGTTCTTCTTACTCTTCCCAAATTCTGACTTAATCGTTTAACCAATAAAAATATCACCTCAACCAGAACAATGTACTGTCATTATGCTGCTGTCACATCCATGCTCGTTGGTGGATCAAGGACATGGATCAGGGGACATCAGATGCCACTGACTGTGTTGCTGGTCTCAGTTTTGCCTTCTCAACGGAATGGGGGAAGGCCGAGAACAAACCCATGTTTCACATCATTATGTGGGGCTTTGCGCAGGGCCTATCGTCTGATGGTTTTTAATTTCAAATTCTAGGAAAAATAAAAAATGTTTCATTTGTTTAGAAACGTGTTAACCTCTTTCACATAATCCTGAAAATATGTTTGAAAAATAAATAATATATACCCTTATTGTATTAAAACATTTTGATATTTTTCTTGGCCCTACATTAATCTTTCCAACTACCCTGACAACAGATGGTGCATGCTTGAACACGAACCTAATGTTAAATAATATAAACCTTGTAACATGTGCACAATGTATAAACACATGTTCACCAGTCTAGCAACAGGTACACAAGCATAACACGTACACCAGTATAGCAACACATACATCAGCTCAGCCACACATACACCAGCCTAGCCACACATACACCAGCCTAGCAACACGACCACGCCTAGCAACACATACACCAGCCTAGTAACATATGCACCAGCCTCGCAACACGTACGCCAGCCTAGCAACACGTACACAAGCATAATAACACGTACGCCAGCCTAGCAACACGTACACAAGCATAATAACACGTACACCAGTTTAGAAACAGCTACAACAGCCTAGCAACTCATACACCAGCCTAGCCACACATACACCAGCCTAGCCACACATACACCAGCCTAGCAACACGACCACGCCTAGCAACACATACACCAGCCTAGCCACACATACACCAGCCTAGCCACACATACACCAGCCTAGTAACATATGCACCAGCCTCGCAACACGTACGCCAGCCTAGCAACACGTACACAAGCATAATAACACGTACACCAGTATAGAAACAGCTACAACAGCCTAGCAACTCATACACCAGCCTAGCCACACATACACCAGCCTAGCAACACGTTCACCAGCCTAACAACTCCTTCACAAACCTAGTAATATAATCACTCATTTTATTTTTAAATCAATTTCATGATATCTCAGCCCAAGCATTTATTTTGTACTTGACTCAGCATAAGTGATAAACCCTACTTCCACAACCACCTGTCCGGACGCTACCAGATTCACTGGTTCACGTTATACAATTGGCCGGTAATGGAAGCGTACAACGATCGAGGATCAGTGATTAAAATGAGTCAAACTGCAGCCCAGTATTTGCACAAGATGTCTGCGGTATGGATGACAGTTAAGCAGATTTATACACTCGGTGTGAACTGCCTCGGAGTGTCACGTTATCCTGATTGGCTTTTTGTGTCGTTCAGCACAAAGACTTAGGCCACGGCTTACTTATCTGCTCAGTGCACTTGCTAACAACCCATACGACTATCCGAGGAATAGTGGCTGTTAACGCTGCCTATCAGGGACATCACTCTAGAGTAAAAGTCCTCATGATTCGTTAACGCTGTCTAAAATTTAGATAGTCTGTTTAATACGCTGAGTGTCAATTTCAAACTGCCGGGTAAAAGAGTGTAGACACTTTAAAATTGGATTTGACCAAACAATTACAAACGTTACCAAACGTTACCAAACGTTACTGGGCTGAAAGTAGTCACCGAAACACCGCAAACCTAGGTTCCAACACACAGCTGTGATACCCGTATGAAACACACCACCTTTGGATTACTATTCACGCTTTGTTTCACGTTTAGCCACATCAAACAGAGCTGCATACTTTCTTTTGCGCTGCCGTTTATGTCACGTATTATGTTTGTTGAGTTGTTTGTTGTTGAAGGCCGCACACAGCAATATTCCACCAACATGACAGCTGTCTGTGAATAATCGAGTCTGGACCAGACAATCTAGTGATTGATATCATAAGCATCGATGCACGCAATTGGGATACGATGACATGCATCGACCACGTCAGCAAGCCTGACCACTCGCATCCGTTAGTCGACTCTCAGGACAAGCATGGTTGATGAAGACCTATTCTTACAATGATCTTCCCAGGTCTGCCGTATTATCACGTTCTTTGAACGCATGTTGTTGTTGTGCATCCCAGTCAGGAGCATCCAGCCCCTGCATAACCGTCATGACCCGAAGTTGATTACGTCTAGACACCCCCTTGTCTGATTTCTAAGCTTTTGCCGGCAATATTCCAGTTTCGTAGGGGCGGTCGGGTAGTCTAGTGGTTAAAGGTTAAAGCGTTCGCTCGTCACGCCGAAGACCCGGGTTCGATTCCCGAAATGGGTACAATGTGTGAAGCCCATTTCTGGTGTCCCCCGCTGTGATATTGCTGGAATATTGCTAAAAGCGGCGTAAAACCAAACTCACTCACTCAAGTTTCGTAACGGTGGCCTATAGATAATTTATTTCATTTTTCATATGACTATTTCTAAGCTATAGGATATACTTGTACACAAGGCTTACATGGCGAGAATCAACACCTTAAGTCTCAACGTCCAAACATAACCTGATTCCCTGCTTATTTGGATGCCCCCAGGGCTTGTATGTGAATGTTTTTCCTTAAGGTGCATCGGTCCTCTCTCTTTTGACCATGCGACCAGCTCCGTGGTCTAGTGGCAGAGCGTCCGCCCGATGAGCGGAAGGTCCGGGGGTCGACCCCTGACCGAGTCATAGCAAAAGACGTTAAAAGATGTTACCCTGTCCGGCGCTCGGCATTTAGGAGTAAAAACAAGGACTTTGGGTTTCAGTTTCTTTCAGTGTAACGTCTCGGTGCTTTTGTTACCTGTGTTTAGAATATGTCTTCAGCAACCCATGCTTGTCGTTAGGCGACTAACGGGTTTGGGTGGTCAGGCTGGCTGATGTGGTTGATGCATGACATCGTATCCCAAATGCGTGAATCGATGCTCATGATATCAATCACTGGACTGTGCGTTCAAGACTCAATTATTTACAGACCCCTGTCATATAGCTTCAATGTGCGGTTAAACAAAAAAAAAAAAAAAAAAAAACATGACTAACTTAGGATTCAACCAAACACACAGAGACGTGGACATTTTACAAGGGTCAAGGTTTTCCCCGACTGAAATCTTACCACGCAGGGTCATGCTCTTGATTGTGTTTCCCCTCACTCTTAATATGTTGCACTTTTCACGTTATTTTTGAAAAAAACAACTAAGACTTACTTATATTTGTTATATTCTTATAGTTTGATCTTCCGCTCCTTTTTTCAGTTTATTCAGCACTCAATCAAATATTTAACTCTGATGTTTTGTTGTGGAAGGAAATAGCCCCGGCTTCACGACCCATATAAAATACCTGTGCTAACAGTTTAATCTGCCATTGCATGAAAAATGATTTATGTTCAGGTTTAAGGCAAACGATCATTTTTATAAGAGGATAAGGAAATGCGATATCTATGTATTCTTATTACGCCAACTGTGCATTTTACTGTTTATATAATCAGCTAATATCCCGCATGTGCCGGGTATATAAACAGCAGAGACCCGCGTCTCCACATTGCCGGTTCCCGACTTGTGATCATCCAACATGAAGACTGCCGTGATTCTCTGCACTCTGTTCAGCCTCGGTCTCTGCGACTCCCTCGGTGAGTCATTATTACAACTCGAATCTCAAAGTTGTACTCTTGTTGTACCATACTTCAGCAGCCCATGGGTGCCGTAAAAGTCGACTATGTTTGCCGTAAAAGCCGACTATATTTGTCGTAAGAGGCGACTAACGGGGTCGGGTGGTAAGGCTCCCTGACTTGGTTGATGCATGTCATCGTATCCCAATGACGTTGATCGATGTTCATGATGTCAATCACTGGATTGTCTGGTCCAGACTCGATTATTTACAGACCGCCGTCATATAGCTTGAATATTGCTGAGTGCGGCGTTAAACAACAAACAAACAAACAAAACCATAATAGTGTCGCCGCCTCCGTGGTGCAGAGGGTAAGGCGTCTGCTCTCACATCGGTAGGTCGGTGGTTCGATCCCCGGCCGCGTCATAACAAACGACGTTAAAAGATGGTACTTGTTGTTACCCTGCATGGCGCTCGCCATTATTGGGACGACCCATGAAGATCCAGAGTAGAATAGGTCTTCAGCAACCCGATTGCATGGATCGATGCTCATGGTGTCAATCACTGTCTGGTCCAGACGCGTTTATTTACAGACCGCCGTCATATAGCTGGAATATTACTGAGTGCGGCGTTAGACAACAAACAAACAAACATTATGGGGACACAACAATGATTCGTTGGTGCGGAGTCCGTATGGTAGGGGAACCATGTTAAACTGTGACATGGTATAGCAGAGGTCTAGCACTATAAAACCGGCATGAGTACAAGCAGCCGAACTACGTTCATACACGGCGCTATATCGCATCGGCAATGTCGTGGACATAGAGAGACTGTAAAAAACCCAGATACTAGGAACTGTGTGAGTGGCATCAATATACAAGTTAAAGTTGAAGCTCAGTTCCTTTGTTTTTTTTTGTTGGTCGGTGTTTAACGCCACACACACTAATATTCCGGCTGTGTGACGACCTGCACATAATCGAGTCAGGACCAGACAATCCAGTGAACGCCTTCATAAGCAAGGATAACAGTCCATCTGTCAAGGAGACAAGCATATCCGTTTGGATCATAATTTTCACGACAAGCGCATGCTGCTTGCTTCCTATTGTAACCACGAATGTCAATGCGACGATGTTCTCACACAAACCACCTGTATTCTACCTTCCTATTGTCGGAACATCGTATGTCTGCAGTCCGGCAGTGTCGCCAGGACTGGGAGCTGGGTAATGGCGAGAAGTCCTGCTACAAAGTCGTCAAGCTGCAGACGTCTTGGGCCCAGGCCTACGTAAGTCTCGTGTTTCGTCGTTCTTAAGATTTTACAGGGTTAGCACAGTGGGTCACGCCAGGGTTCATTTCCCCATACGGCTGTTTGTAGCAGAGTTATTCTCCCAATAAAGTATCACAGTGTTCTCCCATTTGTTAGGACAATAGTTTACAATAGTTTGCTCTTTTAAGAAACTACGGACATGAATGATGTGTGAGAGTTTCCTGAATTATATCATGAAGGACGTGAGGTACATCCCCGCAGATGATGCCGTATACTGACACTGTGAGAGAACGAATGATCACTTATGTTAGAGTAAGTGGGTGAGACGCCGCTCTCAGCAATATTACAGCAGAAATGGGCTCCACACATAACACCCGGGTGGGAAATTGAACCTGGGTTTCTTGGTGGCGAGGGAACGCTTTAACCACTCCGCTACCTCACCCACCCACGTAAGTAAGAACAGACAAAGACACGAATGTAAGACACACATGAATATTAACCAGGAGTCCATATTCATTCCGAGGTTCTTGATTGTTTATTGTTACGTTCTGTAGTAGTCGCGTTATTAAAATGTTCTTCAAACGCACATCCGTGATTATACGTCATTGGTTATTTTACTGTACTTCGTCGAAATGTTTGCATAGGATGTCTCAATATTGCGGTAGCTCTCCAGAGGAGACTCACAAAGTTTTTTGGTACATACATCCCACCCCACCATCCACCCAGGAATGCCAGATGGCCGCCCCCTAATGCCAACATGTTCCGCTACAGATGTGACTTACTCCTAAAGTATATATACCCCAGTCCCTCACCCCACCATCCACCCAGGAATGTCAGATTGGCGGTCCCTAATGCCAACATGTTCCGCTACAGATGTGATTCACTCCTAATACACATCCCAAACCCCCACCAACCACCCCACCCCCCACCACCCTCCCCACCATCCACCCAGGAATGTCAGATGGGCGGTCCCTGGTGCCAACACGTTCCCCCACAGATGTAATTCACTCCTTATACACATCCCACCCCCCACCACCCACCCCACCATCCACCCAGGAATGTCAGATGGCCGGCCCCTAATGCCGACATGTTCCCCCACAGATGTGGTGCACGGTGCTGAGGTCTCACCTGGCCGACATCACCAGCCAGTTTGAACAGGACTCCGTGGCCGACATCCTCAAGACGAAGTACAGTGGTAAGTGAGGCCCACGTTCAGGGTCTCTGACGCCTCCATACTTGCCAGACACAAACAGTTTACATCTTGTTCCTTCCTTTCATATTCGTTTGGTTGTAATGTTTCACGATTTGAAATGTCTTTTCCATACCTTTCCAATAACGTAGAGGCTCTTAAAGTGACATTTTAAATAATGTTAAATAAATATCTCGGACAGCATTAAAAGCACATGAGAACCTTTTTAACGCATAATAATGAAGTGTTATATGTGAGAAGTCAGATGTGGCTGTTCCTGGACTTCCTGGCCGAATCCGATAGAGTAGTTCCAAAAGGAAGATTGGTCTCTCAAAGCCTATAGTGCTGAGCTTACCAAAGTGGTACCCGTGAAGGTCCGGGCTAGAATAGGTCTTCAGCAACCCATGTTTGCCCTAAAAGGCGACTATACTTGTCGTAAGAGGCGACTAAAGGGATCGGGTAGTCAGGCTCTCTGACTTGGTTGATGCATGTCATCGTATCCCAATTATGTTGTAAGTCACTGGATTGTCTGGTCCAGACGTGATTATTTACAGACCGCCGACACATAGCTGCAATGTTGCTGAGTGCGGCGTTACACAACAAACAAACAAACAAAACCAAAGTGATACCCGTCTCTACTGCTTCCTTCAGATTTTCCTCGCACATTGAGGTGACAGGTGCGTGTTGCCACATACTGTGTAATGTTCTTGTTCCAGATTACTACGAGCAGTTCTGGATTGACCTGAGCGATATGTCAACTGAGGGTGACTGGCGTCTGATGACCTTCAACCAAAACACGACCTTCACCCCCTGGATCCAAGGTCAGCCCAACAACTACGACCAGGCTGAGAACTGCGCCCACATCAACGCCAAACCTGAGAGGAACTTCATGTGGAACGACCACAACTGTCAGGCTCAGCTCAACTTCATCTGCGAGGCTTAGTAAGTAGGAAGCGAGGCACTGCTGACATAACTTTCCGTAGGCGTGTCATCATTTCAGATATAAACAATTTAAATGTAAGAGAAGGAGCAGTTTTGATTATCCGTCGAAAAAAATTCCATCTGGTTTAAAGTGCAAAATAGCTGTTAGAATCAAATGAATGGACTGAAAATCAGTGTTGAAACTATGTGTTCTCGAAAAGGGTAGGCATGTCGTTCCCTATCGGCCAGTCACAGAATTTGCCTCAAAGGTAAGTATTTGTTTCCTGACGCTTCACAGGAGTACCCCTGCCATGCCACGGCTGCCTGTAAACAAACCAGACAATCAAGTGATCGGTGAACCAGAAAATATGACATGATAGTGCATTTACTGGTTTTGTTGCATCTAATCATAATATGACGATGTCTGCTGAGATTCTGTTGCTTATAAGTAAAGAAAAAAGGGATTTAGAAATATATTCGTTTTGCAACACAGTGGGTGGCAGTTTTAATGTCTCGGCCCAAATATTTCTATTGTTATTGATTCAGCATAGATACATGCTACAGAGCTTATGAAGAATAACTAGTCTTGATTATCCGCCGATATACAATAAACTACGGTTATAACGAAGACGCTTATAACGAACTGACGGATATAACGAACTTACCATTTTGGTCCCGACTATTTGCTGTAGTTATGCTGTATATATGCTTATAGCGAACTACGGTTATAACTAACTAAAATAAGTAGTCCCATCGAGTTCGTTATAACCGTAGTTTACTGTAGGTAAAAAATAAATGAGACATATCATGGGAAGATTTGATGCAAGTATCAATAGAAAATACATTGCCTTCATTCACTAAATAGACAGCCATGCAGAAAAGTAACTGCCGACATTCACACATGAATGAAGCAAGCAGTTTCTGACCGAACAAAATCCCTTTGAAGATTCCGGGTCAAGGTGCAGCTCCAGCACCTCGTGCCTCTCGTGAAAGAAGTGGTTGGCCACCATGTGTGATCTGCCTTGTCACGTGACACCCTACCCCGACTGCTTGGGTGGTTATTTACCAGGCACAGAGGCCGTCGTGATCTTTTTTAACCGAGCTAGACTCACGAATGGTACATTTTCGTAATGTTTTCAAATCTGGGTGTTCCTCCAACAGACCGACCTAATGTATAGTATATAACGGTAACCTTAGAAGAAGGCCCTGATGTCGAGTGAGTGAGTGAGTGAGTGAGTATGGTTTAACGCCGCTTTTAGCAATATTCCAGCAATATCATTTCGGGGGACACCAGGAATGGGCTTCACACATTGTACCCATGTCGGGAATAGAACCCGGGTCTTCGGCGTGACGAGCGAACGCTTTAACCACTAGGCTACCCGACCGCCCCTGTCGAGATAGGACGATCAATTTACATGCAGAACATTTAAGTCCCGTAAGTTCCCTTAATGCAATCTGCCAACTGTACGTGAAACCCCACAACACAGCTGTCATGCTGATATGTCAGCAGCCGAAGAATTTATTGACTCTGCAAAAACAGTTGAAGGTTCCATGTCCATCTTAGAATCTTTCGGTTAAATATTATGTCGATTTTGAGGCGAAATAAAAGCCAATGGAGACAGTCACTTGAATGAACTCAAGACCACAGGCGTGGCGGCCCGTGAAGATCCGGGGTAGAAAAGGTCCTCAGCAACCCATGCTTGCCGTAAGAGGCGACTTTGCTTGTCGTAAGAGGCGACTAACGGGATCGGGTGGTCAGACTCGCTGACTTGATTGATGCATGCTGTGATATCCCAATTGCGTAGATCGATGCTCATGATGTCAATCACTGGATTGTCTGGTTCAGACGCGAATATATACAGACCGCCGTCATATAGCAGGAATGTTGCTGAGTGCGGCGTTAAACACCAAACAAGCAAAGGTATGACGATGCCGCAGTACTGGTAATTGTCGGAGTTGCAAGACAAAGTACGATACTTACGACAGGCTGACGTTATATGTCTTGTTTCAGCCCCGAGGAGGTCTACGTGGACTAGACGTCACATGAGCTGACCGTGTGTCAAGGAGTTGGTGTCAACGATACAATAATTCATTATGTCTTTTCCTGTATTTAATATATACATGTGTGTTGTCTTGTGTAAATAAACTGCCCTTATGAAACCTGATCGTGACGTGTGTTTGTTGTTCCCTTTTCACCAGAAAAGTTGATTCGGCTCAATGAGTTGCGCTTTTCTTTTTCTTCTAATAGTGGACCGCCTCCGTGGTCTTGTGGTAGAGCGTCCGCCCGGAGAGCGGAAGGTCCGGGGTTCGATCCCAGGCCGCGTCATACCAAAAGACGTTAAAAGATGGTACTTGTTGTTACCCTGCCTGGCGCTCGGCATTAAGGGGCTAAAACAAGGACTGGTCGGCTCGGAGTCAGTATACTGTGTCTGAGTGGGGTATTCCTGTTAAACCGCGGCATGGTATCTCAGTGAGCTAGCACTATAAATCGGCATCAGTCCGGACTAGTACAAGCAGCCACACAAACACACACACGTACATGCACGTCGCTATATAAGCGCAATCTTGGACGCGACGTTAAACCCAATTTCACCTCACCTCTTCTAATAGTGTTATGTTGTATGTGTATGTTGCACGTATGTTTGAGGAAACGATTAGCGTTACTTTTCATTATATTATTTATCGTGCATTTTAGAACATTTACCTGAAATGTACTTACGCGTGCATAAAATCCACGTGTGTTTGTGCGTGCGTGCGTGGGTGCGTGCGTGCGTGCGTGCATATGCACATTACATTCAATCATCTTTGTATTCATTTTACAGTCAAATTCACACAACTACACAGCCCATCCACCGGTTACTGATGAGCGTGTGGTTGAATGTAGCTTTACGTTTATCACGTTCTGTTCCATCTGTACATGTGTCATGTAGTTTGTACACAGTCTGAACCAGATAAACCAGTGACTGAAAGCATGAGCAGTGATCAAAGCCACCAGGTCACGGTGACACACACCGAGCCATGTCACCCAGCCCTACAACCAGATCCTCAACAGTTGCTACTTACGACTAACACGGAATAATATAGTCCCCGGATACTCTATCAGGGTAATCAAGGAATAATGAACACCGACTCATTTTAGACTGCAAAGTATCGTAAAAAAGTAACTATGTTACATGTTTTTTATATGGAATGAAAGGTTCGACAGGCGAAATAAGGTTTGAGGTCATATGCCCGTATACTTTGTTTTGGTCAGTGGCATTCATATTGATTGCAGCCTTTTGCTTCCACGAGTTGCGTCCCCTGATCGGAAAGGATCTGGTGGTCATGGGTTCTAATCCAAGATTCGCCCTTTTGTGATCCTTGGTATGTCAGCACCGTACTCATGCTCTTTGTAAACATCTGTGGCACTGTCTTCGAACATGATTTTGTTTGTTTGTTTTTTAACGTCGCACTATAGCATTATACAACTATGGTCTGTAAATAATCAAGTCTGGACCAGACAATCCAGTGATTGACATCATGAGCATCGATCCACTTAATTTGGAGTGAGTGAGTGAGTACAGTTTTACGCCGCTTTTAGCAATATTCAAACAATATCACGGCGGCGGACACCAGAAATGGGCTTCACACATTGTACCCATGTCGGGAATCGAACCCGGGTCTTCGGCGTGACGAGCGAACGCTTTAACCACTAGGCTACCCGACCGCCCATCTTAATTTGGATACGATGGCATGCGTCAACCAAGTCAGCGAGCCTGACCACCCGATCCCGTTAGTAGCCTTTTACGGCAAACATGGGTTGCTGAAGACCAATTCTACCCCGGATGTTCACGTGTCTCCCCGAACAGGACAAGACCTGATGCCGCCTACTCATTGCGCCACACCGACGTTCTCACGCAGATATTGGCATTTATCAAAGGACTGTTTTTAAATGGAAAACATTTATCTAGATAGTTTGAGCCACGTTATTGTTTCGTGAAGGAAAGTTAATAAGTATAGTACAGGTGATTTGAAGTCAGTATTGTGAGGTACTAATCCAAGATAACGTTCTTGTAACGTAGGCGTCTACACCATTACGCTTCGATACATTGTTATGAATGTGTGTGAAATATTCATGTAAATTGCACTTTTAACGTCTTTATCTACCGCTTGCCTTTTTCTGGCAGTTAAATATCCTCGTTAAGTTTTTCCCAGTGAACTGAACGAACCACTATAAATGGAAATGTGTTTTAAGAGAATAATTTTAAGAAAAAGATCATGAATATTTCATGGCGTGTTTGTCGTACTCTGTTGGAAAAGGGCGTGTGTTTTAAATAAAACCTCATGTTATGGACACTGCAGTCAACACTCTATAATTGCCCTTCCACTTTTGAGTAGGTATCTTTGTCATATATTGAATCGAACCGCCCCCGTGGTCTTGTGGTGGCAGAGCGTCCAGCGGGACAGCGGAAGGTCCGGATTCGATCCTCGGCCGCGTCATACCAAAAGACGTTAAAAGATGGTACTTGTTGTTACCCTGTCTGGGTTGGCATTAAGGGGCTAAAACAAGGACTGGTCGGCTCGGAGTCAGTATACTGTGTCTGAGTGGAGTATTCATGTTAAACTGCGGCATTGTATCTCACTGGGTACGCACAATAGAATCGGCATTAGTCCGGACTAGTACAATCAGCCACACATGCCTGTACATATAGATTGCTGCGTCAAAATAAAACTCCATTTAAATTGTGAACCATCATCGACTCAAAGGAACACAATATTATTCATCATATTCGCCCGCTTCTTCGAACTGTTATTAGTATTAGTATTGGGTTTCCATGGATCGGAGGGGCGGTCGGGTAGCCTAGTGGTTAAAGCGTTAGCTCGTCACGCCGAAGAACCGGGTTCGATTCCCGACATCGGTACATGGTGTGAAGCCCAATTATGGTGTCCCCCGCCTTGATATTGCTGGAATATTGCTAAAAGCGGAGTAAAATCATACTCACTCACTCCATGGAGCGGCAACAGTTGGATCCAGTCATTAATAACGAACACACATTCACAAACTCAACCAGATTAATCTGATAAACAGAAAATATGAATATCAACAGAAAACAAATCCAAAAACTGTTACCAACATCATATGTAACGTTGCTGGCATGCTTCTTTGTGTCATACAACTGCCTGTTTCTCCATATGATTTTGCATGTAGGGTTTGTATTCCCACATTTTTTACCAAACTGTTTACACGCTAGCATAGATTATTTCTAGTTTGTCATAGTTCTGGTATCCCACACTTCAGAACCATACAGTAGAAATGGCTGTCCTTGCGTATCAAATAGCTGCTCCATCAAAAGAACAAAACAACGTGTTGAACTGTAGCATGTAGCTGCTCAATCAACACAACAAAACAACGTGTTGAACTGTAGCATGTAGCTGCTCAATCAACACAACAAAACAACGTGTTGAACTGTAGCATGTAGCTGCTCAATCAACACAACAAAACAACGTGTTGAACTGTAGCATGTAGCTGCTCTGTCAACAAAACAAAACAACGTGTTGAACTGTAGCATGTAGCTGCTCCATCAAAACAACAAAACAACGTGTTGAACTGTAGCATGTAGCTGCCCCATCAAAACAACAAAACAACGTGTTGAACTGTAGCACGTAGCTGCTCCATCAAAACAACAAAACAACGTGTTGAACTGTAGCGTGTAGCTGCCCCATCAACACAACAAAACAACGTGTTGAACTGTAGCGTGTAGCTGCTCCATCAACACAACAAAACAACGTGTTGAACTGTAGCGTGTAGCTGCTCCATCAACACAACAAAACAACGTGTTGAACTGTAGCATGTAGCTGCTCAATCAACACAACAAAACAACGTGTTGAACTGTAGCATGTAGCTGCTCCATCAAAACAACAAAACAACGTGTTGAACTGTAGCATGTAGCTGCCCCATCAAAACAACAAAACAACGTGTTGACCTGTAGCGTGTAGCTGCTCTATCAACACAACAAAACAACGTGTTGAACTGTAGCGTGTAGCTGCTCAATCAACACAACAAGACTAGATTATTTCACACCGCGTCACACCGCTTATTTCACACCGCTTCACATCTATTCAATATTGGCGTTATAAAACATACAGACAAGCAAATCATACAAACATTCTCCAGATGAATCTTCACGGAGACAGTGGTCACAGCCACACTGAAGAATGGAGGCAGGTGCGAGAGGTTGTTACCGATAAAGACAGTTAGAATTTACCAGCATTGTTTTCTTACCGACCTGTATTCTATAAGTGTAAAATATCGTCCAGATAACAAATGTTCCTGTTACCAAAATTTACATAAGATTAGCTTGCACAGGTCATGTTGAACCACAGCATTTATCTTATCAATGAAGGACATACAGACTTTGCATGTCTGGAGCCATGTTGATTCTAACTCAGTTCGTATCCCTCGTGCTGCTGGGGTTCCTGATGGTGGTGAGTAAGTTGACAAGTGATGTGATGTAAGACATTAATGGTATTATTTGAGGTTGAATGCTGTGAGTGTTAACACATACGTGCTCCAGTAAGCTATACGTTCTTATCATCTGAGGTACTTGTTTGTCTGGAGCCATGCACATGGACAGACGTTATCTTTCACAATGAATGAAGGTTTCTTGAAGGTCACATTACACACATCACGTTTCCCATTCTAAGCCTGATTGTGTTAATGCGATTCACGTTTTATTACATATTCTTGATATATACATAACACATTTACAAAACTGAATAGGGACATAATAACATTGAATCATATTATTTGTTTGCTTGTTTGTTGCTTAACGCCGCACTCAGCAATATTCCAGCTATATGATGGCGGTCTGTAAATAATGGAGTCTGGACAAGACAATCCAGTTATTGACATCATGAGCATCGATCTACGCAATTGGGCTACGATGGCATGCATCAAACCAAGTCAGCGAGCATGACCACCCGATCCTGTTAGTCGCCTCTTACGACAAGCATAGTCGCCTATCATGGCAAGCATGGGTTCCTGAAGACCTATTCTACCCCGGATCTTCACGGGTCCGTTAACGTACGTAATGTAACTGAGCAGAGACCTTCTCTTTTACCACGAAATGATGAGTATAGCTGTTGTTAATGTTAGTATAAATTGTAATGGGTTATCATTGTTCTGCGTAATGAATAATAAAATAGATTTTTGTGTAAATATGTACACGTATATATATATATCGTTTTTGTTATACCATCTATATATATATATATATATATCGTATAGATGGTATAAAAAAAAGGTGGTATAACAAATAAATGGTATAACAAAGGGTAATACCTTCCCCCAGCATATACTGTGACTTCAAATGCACAGCTGAAACCAATGCAACTGACACACGCTGAGCGTTGCTCATTTACACGTACGTTTATACATGTATATACCACTGTGTTTCAGTTTCAACCCTACACGATACTAGTTCATGGTGAGTGTCATCGTATTTGCGTCTCTGTTAGGAAGACGTTTGCTTCTTTTGTATCATGGAGTGATATCCACACTTTACGAGGTACAGGGAATATGAATTGCAATGCTATACGTTTTTGTTTATTTCTCGGAAACGTATACAAAATTTAATAACTGCATCAATTTAACGAGGGATTGGATTAAAGCGTTTTCAAATAAACGTTATAGTTGAAGCTTTTATCATTTATGTCACTGGTCCTTGCAATTGCTTGTTCTGTTTTTGTTAATAATCCTTGTATGTAAAAGCCATGCCTAAATATTTGGTTGATACGGGCATGAACCAGATACATTACAATCCCAAGTGTGAACTGGATGTTAGATCTAGCCAGCAGAAGAAACAAACAATGTGTCACAGGGAGCCTGCTGTTTACAGTTGATGTTCAATCATATTTTGCAAATGCTAATAATGTCTTAGACAGAAACTGATATTTAGCTCTTTGCGATCCACAACATTGCTGTTCACGCGACTGCGTTAATGAACACAACTATATATCTATGTTGCACGCACGCACACACACACACATTGTTTGCGTGATGCTATATAAGTGCAAAATATTTTAACACATTATTTTAATTCCCGTTTCACTGAAATACTACTCGAGATACCTTCACACACACGCACGCACGCACACACACACACACACACACACACACACACACACACACACACACACACACACACACACACACACACACACACACACACACACACACACACACACACACACAGTGCTTGCGTGATGCTATATAAGTGCAAAATATTTTAACACAATATTTTAATGCCCGTTTCACTGAAATACTAATCGAGATACCTTCACACACACGCGCACACACACACACACACACACACACACACACACGCACGCACGCACGCACGCACGCACGCACGCACACAGACGCACACACACACACGCACGCACGCACGCACGCACGCACACAGACGCACACACACACACACACACACACACACAATAGGCAGTTGCACAGATTGGGTGTAACACATACATGCGAAACTTTGTAATTGCGAAACAATTTGTTTTTCCTGTCAGTTTTTTCATCTGATTAGTATTGTAGACTGTGCATTTTTTGCTTCTTGTTTCCTCCCTCCCCACTGACACTCACTCCACCCACAGCTGAGTCCACGCCTCTCCTGCTGACCAGAGGTGACCCCAGAGTCCAGGTGTTCAGGAACGGACAATGGGGGTACATCTGCGCCAATGGATGGAATTCTAAAGACGCTGAGGTCATCTGTAGGATGAAGGGATATTGGTGAGCAGGTGACTTCAACCGTCATCCTCCTACAGTTGAATGTCCGTGACACAACACCCGTTTTGGAATTGCTCATGTGAACTGAGAAACTTGTAAACAATTGACACTTATAAAGAAAGTTGAAATTTTTTGTAAGTCCGCGACATGATGATGCATTATCCGACTTCTACATAGAGATCATTATACGAGTGTGTCATTCTGATTTTCCGAAACGGGTGTCAGAATTTCTGTATTCCTCGATCGAGGGTAATACATGGATTCTTACACGAGTTTAGTAATTACTTTATTATCCATTATTTCTGAATTCCTTTGAGCCCCCTTTAGAAAAATGCACTGATCACAACCGCTGTCCTAGAAAACCACAACCTTGCGATGTCAAAAATCTTCAGCTATGACGTCAATTTTAGTGTGACGTCATTCCGACTTTACGTCACTGTAAGATTCGAATGACGTCAACAATGCCGTACGGATGACTGAAATAATACACAGGTGCCCGAGAAGTGATATTTGCACATACCTGTGGGTAAGAAATAGAGGACATTATTGAGTATTCATGTCATACTTTGTTTACGACACGAGAGTCTAAATCCCGGTATTTTACGAGCGTGAGAGGAATTTTAGTGTTTACCTATAAGGACAGCTAGTCGCAATTCGTCGAATGACGTCAACAACCTTCAGCTATGACGTCGTTTCTAGATTGACGTCATTCCGACCTCAAGTAACAATACGATTCGAATGACGCCAACAATGGCGTCCGGATGAACGAAACAATACACTGTTGTCTCGTGACGTGATATGACGTATTTGTACCGGCCACCGCTAAATAGACGAGCGTGGCGTGAACAAATCATCCAGAGAGTATTACAGTAACGTATTATGCCCTTGCTCTGCTACAGTTGGAGTGCGTTCAAGGAACAAATGCGATGAGAAAGCACTGACACAAGTCATCTGATTTGTTCTGTCTAGGCATGGTACTGGCACCGCTCGGATCATCAGGATGGATGGTTCAGAGAGGTTATGGCTCGACGACGTGGACTGTATCGGCAACGAGACCGACATTTCCGAGTGTCGCTTCCAGGGCTGGGGGATACCGTCATGTCCTTCCGGGGGCCTCGGGGGCGTCAACTGTGAGGTGTCGGGTGAGTTGGCAGGGCCAGGGGTTATCGTCATGTCCTGCCGGGGGCGTGGGTTGGCGTCAACTGTGAGGTGTCGGGTGAGTTGGCAGGGCCAGGGGTTATCGTCATGTCCTGCCGGGGGCGTGGGTTGGCGTCAACTGTGAGGTGTCGGGTGAGTTGGCAGGGCCAGGGGTTATCGTCATGTCCTGCCGGGGGCGTGGGTTGGCGTCAACTGTGAGGTGTCGGGTGAGTTGGCAGGGCCAGGGGTTACCGTCATGTCCTGTCGGGGGCGTTGGGGGCGTCAACTGTGAGGTGTCGGGTGAGTTGGCAGGGCCAGGTATTACCGTCATGTCCTGCCGGGGGCGTGCGGGGCGTCAACTGTGAGGTGTCGGGTGAGTTTCCAGGGCTGGGTATTACCGTCATGTCCTGCCGGGGGGGTGGGGGGCGTCAACTGTGAGGTGTCGGGTGAGTTGGCAGGGCTGGGGGTTACCGTCATGTCCTGCCGGGGGCGTGCGGGGCGTCAACTGTGAGGTGTCGGGTGAGTTGGCAGGGCTGGGGGTTACCGTCATGTCCTGCCGGGGGCGTGGGGGGCGTCAACTGTGAGGTGTCGGGTGAGTTTCCAGGGCTGGGTATTACCGTCATGTCCTGCCGGGGGCGTGGGGGGCGTCAACTGTGAGGTGTCGGGTGAGTTGGCAGGGCTGGGGGTTACCGTCATGTCCTGCCGGGGGCGTGCGGGGCGTCAACTGTGAGGTGTCGGGTGAGTTGGCAGGGCTGGGGGTTACCGTCATGTCCTGCCGGGGGCGTGGGGGGCGTCAACTGTGAGGTGTCGGGTGAGTTGGCAGATCCAGGGGTTATCGTCATGTCCTGCCGGGGGCGTGCGGGGCGTCAACTGTGAGGTGTCGGGTGAGTTTCCACGGGTGGGGGATACCGTCATGTCCTGCCGGGGAGTCGGGGGCGTCAACTGTGAGGTGTCCGGTGAGTCTCAAAGGAGGGGGGGTACCGTCATGTCCTGCCGGGGGCGTGCGGGGCGTCAACTGTGAGGTGTCGGGTGAGTTGGCAGATCCAGGGGTTATCGTCATGTCCTGCCGGGGGCGTGCGGGGCGTCAACTGTGAGGTGTCGGGTGAGTTAGCAGGGCCAGGGGTTATCGTCGCTTTCAATATTCCAGCAATATCACGGCGGGGCACATCAAAAATGGGTTTCACACTTTGTACCAATGTGGGGAATCGAACCCGGGTCTTCTGCGTGACGAGCGAACGCTTGAACCAGTAGGCTACTCAACCGCCCTTTCACTGGCGATGACTGATAGGATAGGTCATGGTGCTGCACATGTAATGCGGGTTTTTCCTTGTAGTTTCAGCACAGTCCAATGTCAAGATGCATGACGGCGCGGTTGAAGTGTTGAATATGTCCACGTGATGTGGTTTTGTTTCAGCACTGCCCAATGTCCGGTTAACCAATGGCTTCGGGCCATGGGAGGGTCTTGTTGAGATCTATGAACAAGACATGTGGCAGCCTGTCTGTACGGCGGGGTGGGACGACAAGGACGCTCAGGTCATCTGCAGGGAACTCGGAGTTAGGTACACCACAATTACAAACCTATCGTATATTAAGAGAGTCTAGTTTGGTGGCTTGGTCTTTCTAGTTTTTAATTCCCAATGATTATATACTTCTTGATAATATTATACTTTTTTCCCGGCGATCCTGTTAAAGACTCATCACAGTATATGCTGTATGTTTCATGAAAAAATATTCGATACTGTTTGTGTTTTACAACGCGGTCAGACATCTGTATCGGTATCACAGCCACCTAATAACCGAACCACCCATGAAGATCAGGGGTAGAATAGGTCTTCAGCAACCCATGCTTGCCGTGAAAGGCGAATATTCTTGTCGTAAGAGGCGACTAATGGGATCGGGTGGTCAGGCTCGCTGGCTTGGTTGATGCATGTCATCGTGTCCCAGTTGCGTTGATCGATGCTCATGACATCAATCACTGGGTTGTCCGATCCAGACTCGATACTTAGCAGACCGCCGTCATTTAGCCGGAGTGTTGCTGAGTGCGGCGTTAGACAACAAACAAACCAAACCTAATAACCGAACCTAGGCCAGACAGCCAGTGACGCCTTTCCCCCACTCCTGTGTTTGTCTGCACCAGGTCCTCAGGGGGCTTAGCACATCTCGACGGGAAGTACGGCCGCAGTAACAACCCGCCCATCATCACGTTATCCGAATGTGTAGGGGACGAAACGGACATCTCCATGTGTCCGGCCAAACTGACCATCCCCTCACAGACATCCTGTGTGCAGGCGGGCGTCGAGTGTTACAGTAAGAACAATAGTTACAGAGAGCAACTTACGTGCAGCGAGGAATGACAGATTATCTGTCCCTAATGAAGCAGGCCCGTGAAGATTCGGGGTAGAATCTCCAGCAACCTTTGCTTGCCCTAAAAGGCGACTCTGCTAGTCGCAACCGGTTGATGCATGTCATCGTATCTCAATTGCGTGACTCGATGCTCATGATATTATCACTGGGTTGTCTGGTCCAGACTCGATTTTCAATTGTTTGTTACAATGTCTGACGTCGCCTTGCTTCGACTGCTTCACAAATAATCAATGCAAAGAACAGGTACAAACAGGGTCATCTACAAACCTATCAACATAAACCTAAGTAATGATTCCCTTGGACAATGACTACAAATAATCACACCGACATCGGTAATTACTAAAACTATTGTCACTGTTATCCGTTCCCTATGTTGATGTATGGACTTCTACTCCTCCACATAAGCCTTTCTGGCGTGGCATGTCACACTCACACACCGTCACGTACTTACAGCCGAGTCCTAGAGTGAGCACTGACCATAATGTGATGCTGTCTGCTGGTATTTGGACACCACACTGCATTGTTAAACCATGTGTAACATATGATGCCATGATACGGATGTTGTGCCCTTTAAACCTACAATGGTCTTAAGTCTACAATATTCATGAGTGGGCGTGGCTTATGTATGCACATGACACTTATTTCGTACGACCTGCAACTCACCTGCACCCGGAAGTGCAGCGTACTTCTGCCGAGGTGTGCTAGCACACAGCGTGCAGTGAGACTGCATTGTTTGCGGTACACCATAACCTGAAGAAACTTTCCTTCTTTATCAATCAGTAAACAATTATGCAAAAGTAAAAAGAAATATCTCAAAATGTTTGTTAAACGTTCGTGTATTTTGTAAGCAAGTGTGGTATTTTAAGGAATTTTATTCTCAGTATATGTTTTTACCAGAGGAAAGTCTTCGTTCCGTTGAATAACGTTGTCCTGCTTTGAGGTGGCAAATAGTCAGAACTTACATATTTAGGAATATAATGGACAAATGGAATAGTTTGTCGGACCGTGATCAATTGTCACTCAGGTCTTACAAAATAAATATTTAAATTCAAAAGAAATCATTTCGTTACTCCTTTCAGAAGAAAACTCCAAATTGTTTTGAGGTGCTGATTGTGAATATTATTCTACCACCACGCCCCTCACCAAGGAAGTGGTCGGTCCATGTTGGTCGAACTGTGATGCTATGGTGTTGGTAGAAGTAGTAGGGAGATGTGTACCGTTGTGGATGAAGACACTCTATGGTGGTGGTGGTGGAATGGGGTTTAACGTCGCGTCCAAGATTATTGCACTTATATAGCGACGTGCATGTACGTGTGTGTGTTTGTGTGGCTGCTTGTACTAGTCCGCACTGATGCCGATTTATAGTGCTAGCCCACTGATATACCATGCCGCAGTTTAATATGAATACCCCACTCAGACACAGTATGCTGACTCCAAGCCGACCAGTCCTTGTTTAATGCCAAGCGCCAGACAGGGTAACAACAAGTACCATCTTTTAACGTCTTTTGGTATGACGCGGCCGGGAATCGAACCCCGGACCTTCCGCTCTCCGGGCGGACGCTCTACCTCTAGACCACGGAGGCGGTCCACTCTATGGTGTAGGTAGAAGTAGTAGGGGGGTGTGTACTGTTGTGGATGAAGACACTCTATGGTGTAGGTAGAAGTAGTAGGGGGATGTGTACTGTTGTGGATGAAGACACTCTATGGTGTAGGTAGAAGTGGTAGGGACAAGTGTACCGTTGTTGTAGAAGACTCCTCTCTGTATCAATTTTCCTACTTAATATTCATTAATTTTGACTTCTTTGTTTCTTTGTTGCATAATTATTTGCCTGTTCCAGATTGTGGTTACCAATACTCCAGTGAGACAGGCACGCTTCAGTCGGACAACTACCCCCAGCCCTACCCCCGCAACGTGCACTGCCTCTACATCATCCGCCCCACCAACACGGGGCAACTGTACAAGTTGGAGTTTACTGACTTCAAGACGGAGTCCTGCTGTGACCTTGTACAGGTAGGTAGCACACAGGGTACAGCGTGAAGTCCTGCTGTGACATTGTGCATGTAGGTACCACACCGACCTCCAGACGAAGTCCTGCTGCGACATTGTGCATGTAGGTACCACACTGACCTCCAGACAAAGTCCTGCTGTGACGATGTGCATGTAGGTACCACAATGACCTACAGACAGAGTCCTGCTGTGACATTGTACATGTAGGTACCACACTGACCTCCAGACAGAGTCCTGTTGTGACACTGTACAGGTAGGTACCACACTGACCTCCAGACAAACTCCTGCTATGACATTGTACATGTAGATACCACACTGACCTCCAGAAAAAGTCCTGCTGTGACGATGTGCATGTACGTACCACACTGACCCCCAGACAAAGTCCTGCTGTAACATTGTACATGTAGGTACCACACTGACCTCCAGAAAAAGTCATGTTGTGACATTGTACAGGTAGGTACCACACTGACCTCCAGACAAACTCCTGCTATGACATTGTACATGTAGATACAACACTGACCTCCAGAAAAAGTCCTGCTGTGACATTGTGCATGTAGGTACCACACCGACCTCCAGACGAAGTCCTGCTGTGACATTGTGCATGTAGGTACCACACTGACCTCCAGACAGAGTCCTGCTGTGACATTGTACAGGTAGGTACCACACTGACCTCCAGACAAACTCCTGCTATGACATTGTACATGTAGATACCACACTGACCTCCAGAAAAAGTCCTGCTGTGACATTGTGCATGTAGGTACCACACCGACCTCCAGACGAAGTCCTTCTGTGACATTGTGCATGTAGGTACCACACTGACCTCCAGACAGAGTCCTGCTGTGACATTGTACAGGTAGGTACCACACTGACCTCCAGACACAGTCCTGCTGTGACGATGTTCATGTACGTACCACACTGACCTCCAGACGAAGTCCTGCTGTGTCATTGTACATGTAGGTACCACACTGACCTCCGGACAGAGTCATGCTGTGACATTGTGCATGTAGGTACCACACTGACCTCCAGACGAAGTCCTGCTATGACATTGTGCATGTAGATACCACACTGACCTCCAGACAAAGTCCTACTGTGACATTGTGCATGTAGGTACCACACTGACCTCCAGATAGTGTCCTGCTGTGACATTGTACAGGTAGGTAGCGCACAGGGTACAGCGTGAAGTCCTGCTGTGACATTGTACATGTAGGTACCACACTAACTTCCAGACAAACTCCTGCTGTGACATTGTACAGGTAGGTACCACACTGACCTCCAGATAGTGTCCTGCTGTGACGATGTGCATGTAGGTACCACCATGACCTCCAGACAGAGTCCTGCTATGACATTGTACATGTAGATACCACACTGACCTCCAGACAGAGTCCTGCTGTGACATTGTACAGGTAGGTACCACACTGACATCCAGACAAACTCCTGCTATGACATTGTACATGTAGGAACCACACTGACCTCCAGACAGAGTCCTACTGTGACATTGTACATGTAGGTACCACACTGACCTCCAGACAGAGTCCTACTGTGACATTGTACATGTAGGTACCACACTGACCTCCAGATAGTGTCCTGCTGTGACGATGTGCATGTACGTACCACAATGACCTCCAGACAGAGTCCTGCTGTGACATTGTACAGGTAGGTACCACACTGACCTCCAGACAGAGTCCTGCTGTGACATTGTACATGTAGGTACCACACTGACCTCGAGACAGAGTCCTGCTGTGACATTGTGCATGTAGATACCACACTGACCTCCAGACAAAGTCCTACTGTGACATTGTACATGTAGGTACCACACTGACCTCCACACAGAGTCCTACTGTGACATTGTACATGTAGGTACCATACTGACCTCCAGACAAAGTCCTGCTGTGACATTGTACAGGTAGGTACCACACTGACCTCCAGACAGAGTCCTGCTATGACATTGTACAGGTAGGTACCACACTGACCTCCAGACAAACTCCTGCTGTGACATTTTACATGTAGGTAGCACACAGAGTACAATATCAAGTCCTGCGTGGACCCTGTACATGTAGGTACCACACTGACTTCATGACAAGTGTGTATGGTGATATGGTACAGATACACAGGTAGTTACTTATGTGTCAATATCACGTGTCAGTTATTGGTTGTGCCCTTAAAACATTGAACGAGCCAGGGTTACTTTCTTGTTGGTAGAATAGGCATATGCTACGTGGGGTTTAACGTCGCGTTCGATATTATTGCACTTATATAGCGACGTGCATGCACGTGTGTGTGGGTAGCTGCTTGTACTAGTCCGGACTAATGACAGTTTTATAGTTCTAACCCACGGAGACACCATGCCGCAGTTTAACATGAATACCCCACTCCGAGCCGACCAGACAGGGTAACAACAAGTACCGTCTTTTAACGTCTTTTCGTATGACGCGGTCGGGGATCAACCCCCCGCCCTTCCGCTGTCCGGGCGGACGCTCTGACACTTGACCACGGAAGTGGTCCTCAATGTAGCGAACCAGATACAATCTTATTATTTAAATAAGGTTTCAGTAAATACCAGTATTCTTGTAACGTCTTAAATTTTTTAAACAATGTCGTTCTCAATGAAAGTCAATCTATACATGGAATCGTCTTATGAATAATATTTTTTAACTAAAAGTTTCGACAAAATGTATATCTGTTATCAAGGTCTCCACACTTAACTCCACGTCAAGCATCCCTGTCGGTGGCCCCGCGTACAGCGGCAGCAGCAACAAACCCCCCATCCTCCTCGGCAAGGCCTTTGCCGTCAGCTTCGACACTGACGGCTCCAACAGCAATGGCGGTTTTCAAGCGAGCTGGAGCCGTGAGTACAACATGTTTCATAACACGGAAGGAGCAGTCGGATAGCCTAGTGGTTAAAGCGTTCTCTTGTCACGCCGACGATCCGGGTTCGATTCCCGAGAAGGCCTAGGGTACATTGTGCGAAGCCCATTTCTGGTGTCCCGCGCCGTGATATTGCTGTAATATTGCTAAAAGCCGCGTAAAACCATATTCACTCACTCACTCATTCATACCATGGACACCCTTATGTGTTAATGCACAACTTTCCAATCATCCTATAAATCGGCGTTGCAGTATTCGGCCAAACAAAGTGTTAATCCAGTCATTATAACATTTGGCCTTGAACACATTGAAAAAGATTTTATTTAAGCTGAAGTGTAAAGTGTATTGATTGTATCTTAACCTATCGAAAGAAAAGAAGAATATAATTGGGAGAAATATCCAAATTTTACATGAAACATGAAACAGGAAGCTTGCTTGCGGCCTTGTCAGTATACACTACCTGATAACACTACACATACTTGTACAAGCGGCCATGTCAGTGTACACTACCTGATAACACTACACATACTTGTACAAGCGGCCATGTCCAGTATACACTACCTGATAACACTACACATACTTGTACAGCGGCCATGTCAGTATACACTACCTGATAACACTACACATACTTGTACAAGCGGCCATGTCAGTATACACTACCTGATAACACTACACATACTTGTACAAGCGGCCATGTCCAGTATACACTACCTGATAACACTACACATACTTGTACAAGCGGCCATGTCCAGTATACACTGATAACACTACACATACTTGTACAAGCGGCCATGTCCAGTATACACTACCTGATAACACTACACATACTTGTACAAGCAGCCATGTCAGTATACACTACCTGATAACACTACACATACTTGTACAAGCGGCCATGTCCAGTATACACTACCTGATAACACTACACATACTTGTACAAGCGGCCGTGTCCAGTATACACTACCTGATAACACTACACATACTTGTACAGCGGCCATGTCCAGTATACACTACCTGATAACACTACACATACTTGTACAGCGGCCATGTCCAGTATACACTGATAACACTACACATACTTGTACAAGCGGCCATGTCCAGTATACACTACCTGATAACACTACACATACTTGTACAAGCGGCCATGTCCAGTATACACTGATAACACTACACATACTTGTACAAGCGGCCATGTCAGTATACACTACCTGATAACACTACACATACTTGTACAAGCGGCCATGTCCAGTATACACTACCTGATAACACTACACATACTTGTACAAGCGGCCATGTCCAGTATACACTGATAACACTACACATACTTGTACAAGCGGCCATGTCCAGTATACACTACCTGATAACACTACACATACTTGTACAAGCAGCCATGTCAGTATACACTACCTGATAACACTACACATACTTGTACAAGCGGCCATGTCCAGTATACACTACCTGATAACACTACACATACTTGTACAAGCGGCCGTGTCCAGTATACACTACCTGATAACACTACACATACTTGTACAGCGGCCATGTCCAGTATACACTGATAACACTACACATACTTGTACAAGCGGCCATGTCCAGTATACACTACCTGATAACACTACACATACTTGTACAAGCGGCCATGTCCAGTATACACTGATAACACTACACATACTTGTACAAGCGGCCATGTCCAGTATACACTACCTGATAACACTACACATACTTGTACAAGCGGCCATGTCCAGTATACACTGATAACACTACACATACTTGTACAAGCAGCCATGTCCAGTATACACTGATAACACTACACATACTTGTACAAGCGGCCATGTCAGTATACACTACCTGATAACACTACACATACTTGTACAAGCGGCCCTGTCCAGTATACACTACCTGATAACACTACACATACTTGTACAAGCAGCCATGTCCAGTATACACTGATAACACTACACATACTTGTACAAGCGGCCATGTCAGTATACACTACCTGATAACACTACACATACTTGTACAAGCAGCCATGTCCAGTATACACTGATAACACTACACATACTTGTACAAGCGGCCATGTCAGTATACACTACCTGATAACACTACACATACTTGTACAAGCGGCCATGTCAGTATACACTACCTGATAACACTACACATACTTGTACAAGCGGCCCTGTCCAGTATACACTACCTGATAACACTACACATACTTGTACAAGCAGCCATGTCCAGTATACACTGATAACACTACACATACTTGTACAAGCGGCCATGTCAGTATACACTACCTGATAACACTACACATACTTGTACAAGCAGCCATGTCCAGTATACACTGATAACACTACACATACTTGTACAAGCGGCCATGTCAGTATACACTACCTGATAACACTACACATACTTGTACAAGCGGCCATGTCCAGTATACACTACCTGATAACACTACACATACTTGTACAAGCGGCCATGTCCAGTATACACTGATAACACTACACATACTTGTACAAGCGGCCATGTCCAGTATACACTACCTGATAACACTACACATACTTGTACAAGCAGCCATGTCAGTATACACTACCTGATAACACTACACATACTTGTACAAGCGGCCATGTCCAGTATACACTACCTGATAACACTACACATACTTGTACAAGCGGCCGTGTCCAGTATACACTACCTGATAACACTACACATACTTGTACAGCGGCCATGTCCAGTATACACTACCTGATAACACTACACATACTTGTACAGCGGCCATGTCCAGTATACACTACCTGATAACACTACACATACTTGTACAGCGGCCATGTCCAGTATACACTGATAACACTACACATACTTGTACAAGCGGCCATGTCCAGTATACACTACCTGATAACACTACACATACTTGTACAAGCGGCCATGTCCAGTATACACTGATAACACTACACATACTTGTACAAGCGGCCATGTCCAGTATACACTGATAACACTACACATACTTGTACAAGCAGCCATGTCAGTATACACTACCTGATAACACTACACATACTTGTACAAGCGGCCATGTCAGTATACACTACCTGATAACACTACACATACTTGTACAGCGGCCATGTCCAGTATACACTGATAACACTACACATACTTGTACAAGCAGCCATGTCAGTATACACTACCTGATAACACTACACATACTTGTACAAGCGGCCATGTCAGTATACACTACCTGATAACACTACACATACTTGTACAGCGGCCATGTCCAGTATACACTGATAACACTACACATACTTGTACAAGCGGCCATGTCCAGTATACACTACCTGATAACACTACACATACTTGTACAAGCGGCCATGTCCAGTATACACTGATAACACTACACATACTTGTACAAGCGGCCATGTCCAGTATACACTGATAACACTACACATACTTGTACAAGCAGCCATGTCAGTATACACTACCTGATAACACTACACATACTTGTACAAGCGGCCATGTCAGTATACACTACCTGATAACACTACACATACTTGTACAAGCAGCCATGTCCAGTCAGTTTACACTGTCCACCTACAGCGGCGTTGGTGCAGGATGTCGTCAACATGTCGTGTGACGCGGGAACCTTAAACATCCAGATAGACCTCCCCTTCCTGAAGCGACTCTACCCAGCTGCCTCAGAGACCACCATAGCTCTGGCTGATCCCTCCTGTACCGGCACCATCAACAACGACATCCTCGTCATCAACACCAACGCCGCCTCATGTGGAACCATTATCAAAGTAAATACTGGTTTGATAAAACTATTAAAACATCGTCAGACGAGGGTGGATAGAATCATAGAAACTAAATAAATAGGTTCTCCTTCTGGTAAAGATAATCCCTTGTATTTTCATTTATAAATGCATAAGAACTTTTTAATTTGTAAATGTAAAATGTGTCCCTTGTTAATGATAAAGTGATTCACACTTAATTCTCAAGTCATAATTAAATCCAAAACCCCGTGTGTATTACACATTATATTAGGTTCCCATATCCCTGTGTGCTGTTTGACCTGACGGACGTGAACATTTTGGTACAATGTGTCACCGGACAGTCTGTGGTCCCCAGTGTGTTGTGATGTTGTTAGCATATTGACCCCTCGCTTTGCCTGGTCCGGATACTCCTGTCTGCTGCACGCCGTGGCTTAGCAGTGACACTGTTTGGCTGCAGCATAGAATTACGCTCGCGACCTCTTATTCCGCTGCACACATAATGCCGTAGTCAGAGGTGAGGTGAAATTGGGTTTAACGTCGCGTCCAAGATTATTGCACTTATATAGCGACGTGCATGCACGTGTATGTGTGTGGCTGCTTGTTCTAGTCCGGACTGATGCCGATTTATAGTGCTAGTTCACTGAGATACCATGCCGCAGTTTAACATGAATACCCCACTCAGACACAGTATACTGACTCCGAGCCGACCAGTCCTTGTTTTAGCCCCTTAATGTCGAGCGCCAGACAGGGTAACAACAAGTACCATCTTTTAACATCTTTTGGTATGACGCGGCCGGGGATCGAACCCCGGGCCTTCCGCTCTCCGGGCGGACGCTCTACCACAAGACCACGGAGGCGGCACCCGTAGTCAGAAGAGGGTAGGAGAGATGGACATGAATTAACAGTAAAATGTATAACGCCAAATTCTTCCACACAATATTTCGTATAACACGATGGATATATTTGAAGACTGATTATTCTGTGAATAACATAAACACAAACGATTAGTGTGTATATTTGTAAATTTCGAATATCTCTTCACAATTTTCGAGTTGACATTGTTAAACATTCCTCATTCAGAATCTGTATGTAAAGAGCGTGACCTTCACCTTCACAGGATGAATACCATGTCTGTTTTGCATGTAGGAATAATAGTCACCTGAGAAGTAGTTTCCTACCTCATTATAGAATAGAATGAAGGTAGAGTTACTTTGGAAATATATTTAACTCCTGAAATATAAATGTACTGCGCTTGATAGCTTTATATTAATGTAAATTTTTTTGTGAGTATGACACATAGAACACTCATCGTTATCAATAAGTTTCATTCTTAATAACTCACGTTTAGTAAATATTACTTTATGAATAAATCTAAACTGGAAATCCCTGAGTTTTGTGTCCCTTAACCCATGGCAATATACACTGAATATTTGATTCCATGGAAAAGAACATCCCAGCTGATTTTTCCCATTTCAAACAAGATTTAGGGAGAGGGAGGGAATTCCCTATGAGTTTATTATAAAACACTTTTGTTCCTTTAATAGAACGTGAAAGATCCTAGGAGATACTGTGAGATTAGAAGAGGAATGTAGATTTTTATCAATATTTTGTCTCCAACTTCTTGGAATATTAAAAAACATACGGTTATAGTCGAGAAAAGTTCCTTTAAGATCATAAAGTTGTTGTAAACGTGGGAAAGGGATCCATCCGTTTTCATCATACAAGTCTTTTATCGTAACTATACCTTTTTTAAACCAGTCATTAAAAATTAATACTGGTTCTCTAAAATAATGGTTTAACCATATGGGTTGGGAAGCAATTTCTGCTTTTTCTAAGTCTTCAAAGTCATATGAATGCATAAAGTCACTCCAGGCTATAAGGGTATCTTTCCAGAAAGTATTTACAATTTCCCAATTCTTGTGCAAACTGGCACCTAAAGTGTAGATATGAGCCAGCTGAAAACTAGCAAGGTCATAATTAATGTTTTTTTCACAATATCTTTTTAAACATGAAATTTTTGAAGTTGATATAAATTTGGGTATATCAGTCATTTTCAATCCACCTTGACTGTAATTCCTTTTCAAATAATCCCTCTTAATCTTATCTCTTTTGCCACTCCAAATAAAGTTAAAAAGAATTCTATTCAATTGATCAATAAAAGCTTTTGATGGATTTGGGAGAGCGGAAAAAATATGTACAAGGGTAGAGAGAATTAAAGTCTAAACAACTGTTATTTTACCCATCAAAGTCAAATTACGTTTTTTCCATTTGCTTATAATACCATAGATATTATCAAGGCGTTTTTTAGTGTTGATTACCCAAAGGTCTTTTAAGTCAACATTAAAACATATGCCCAAAACTTCAAAGTTGCCATCATGCCAATCTAGCTTTAAGTTAGGACAAAATCGGACTTTACTACCAGCCATACTGCCTATCCATATTGCTTTGGTTTTTTCAAAGTTCATTTTTAATCCTGAGATTTTGTAAAAAGTTTCAAGTGTATCCATGGCTGATTTTAATGATTTTTCCGAGCCATCTAAAAAAAGTTGGGTGTCGTCAGCATATTGGCCCAATGTGTGTTCAATATCGTGTAGAAGTATGATGTATCTCTATTGAGTGTTGACGGGGTAAAAAGAGAACTTTTACATGTATCTCTATTGAGTGTTGGCGGGGTAAAAAGAGAAACTTTAACATGTATCCCTATTGAGTGTTGACGGGGTAAAAAGAGAAACTTTAACATGTATCT
The DNA here is from genome assembly GCF_023055435.1 of Haliotis rufescens. Taxonomy (NCBI): domain Eukaryota; kingdom Metazoa; phylum Mollusca; class Gastropoda; order Lepetellida; family Haliotidae; genus Haliotis; species Haliotis rufescens. The sequence goes on along the minus strand of NW_025963824.1, from coordinate 36,426,795 downwards.
CTTTTGGGTGTTGACGGGGTAAAAGAGAAACTTTAACATGTATCCCTATTGAGTGTTGACGGGGTAAAAAGAGAAACTTTAACATGTATCCCTATTGAGTGTTGACGGGGTAAAAAGAGAAACTTCAACATATATCTCCATGGAGGGTTGGCAGGGTAAAATGAGAAACTTTAACAAATTCCCTTTTATATCTTCATTATTACGAATCATGATACCGAGAATTTCAGCTACAAAAAGAAACAAATTAATGTAAATTATTTAAAATGTGATCGACAAAGATGTAACACTCTGGATATGTGACCTAAATATAATTTATCTTACAACCGTACTGTGGGCCAGTTGGTCTGCTTTGCGAAATAAACGTGATTTATAAATAAGGTAAATATTTGACTTGATGACATAAGCAAACAGAAACAATCTGCACTGTTGTATACGTAAACGGTTGCCGACAGGCTGTTGGGCCATGTGATAGTCACGGGCACGGATCAAGAAATGTTTTACTGCAAATGCTGGTCGAGGACAAATTGGTTGGTTGGTTGTTTATTGTTTAACGCCGCACTCAGCAACATTCCAGCTATATGACGGCGGTCGGTAAATAATCGAGTTTGGACCAGACAATCCAGGGATTGACAACATGAGCATCGATCCACGCGATTGGGATCGATGACATGCATCAACCAAGTCAGCGAGCCTGACCACTCGATCCTGTTAGTCGCCCCTTACGACAAGGATAGTCGCCTTTTACGGCTAGCATGGGTTGCTAAAGACCTATTCTACCCCGGATCTTCACGGGCCCGATTGGAGGCGAGTAAATAAAACCCCATTCCCTCACTCACTTTCCTGCCCATCTTCCTCTCTATGTTGTTTGTCAGTTAGAGGAAGACAGACATGTGTACACAATCTTCCTCTCTATGTCGCTTGTCAGTTAGAGGAAGACAGACACATGTACACCATCTTCCTCTCTATGTTGTTTGTCAGTGAGAGGAAGACAGACACATGTACACCATCTTCCTCTCTATGTTGTTTGTCAGTTAGAGGAAGACAGACACGTCTACACCATCTTCCTCTCTATGTTGTTTGTCAGTTAGAGGAAGACAGACACATGTACACCATCTTCCTCTCTATGTTGTTTGTCAGTTAGAGGAAGACAGACATGTGTACACAATATTCCTCTCTCTGTTGTTTGTTTGTCAGTTAGAGGAAGACAGACATGTGTACACCATATTCCTCTCTATGTTGTTTGTCAGTTAGAGGACGACAGACATGTGTACACAATCTTCCTCTCTATGTTGTTTGTCAGTTAGAGGAAGACAGACACGTCTACACCAACTTCCTCGTGGACAGAATATTTGCAACCGAGTCCAACAATATTGTCCGAGGTGAGAGGTGGAAGATACCAATCGCCTGCTCCGTGCCTCGTTCTGAATCCTTCTCCATCCATTATAATCCTTACCCGGATGTAAACACGCGACGTGAATCAGAAGTGGAGGAGACGAAGAGAAATGTCAAAGGTCAGATCTGGTTCAGAAAAATACACTCATGAATGTCTGTGATGAACATACAGTAAACTACGGGTTATAACGAACACGCTTATAACGAACTGACGGATATAACGAACTTACTTTTGGGTCCCGACTATTTGCTGTTGTTATACTGTATATATGCTTATAACGAACTACGGTTATAACGAACTAAAATTAGTAGTCCCTTTGAGTTCGTTATAACCGTACTTTACTGTAATTATCAAGATGGTATATATGTAAAGTGCATTGTTAGCACATGTTCAAGTGTCGTATTATAGCAGATATCATTGCTTTTTCATGTATTTTTTAAATTTTGAATATAGTTTTTTATGTGATGACATCTACAATGAACTGCATCGTCTTCAGTGACATCGATACTGGACTTTATTAACATGTCATGCAACGCTGGATCGTTTAACATCCAAATTGATCGCCACGCCCTGAAACAACTCTACCCAGCCTCTTCAGAGAAAACCATCGCCCTTTCCGATCCCACATGCACTGGCACCATCATCAACGACAACATCGTCATCACATCTGAAGCCAACTCCTGTGGAACTATCGTCAAGGTAATTGTCCCAGCCATTCAACGCGGTCATTCTAAGGAAGAGTGAGTGAGTGAGTGTGGTTTTACGCCGCTTTTAGCAATATTCCAGCAATATCACGGCGGGGGACACCAGAAATGGGCTTCACACATTGTACCCATGTCGGGAATCGAACCCGGGTCTTCGGCGTGACGAGCGAACGCTTTAACCACTAGGCTACCCGACCGCCCCTCTAAGGAAGAAACATTCATCTTTCGAGATTAGAATAATTCAGTTCTTGTTGATCAGGCGTGTTTAATGTTTAATGCTAGCTTCGGTGCTAGGATCATTTACTGTCAACAACAACGTGGCTGTTCAGGTTCCCGAGCCGTCTATTCCGACTTGCCTCCCTTGTGCGTGACAGAAATGCCCTGATTCTGATTGGTGGTTTGTCAGCATATCCGTACCCATGGCGTGACCGTCACACATCCAGGCGTGACCTAAACGTCCAGGCGTGTCCGTCACTCACATTTCGTGAGTTTAAGTGTTCCGTGGTCTAAGGCGCCGCGATTCGCTGTGCAGAGTTGCGTCCCTTGGGCACGCCAGAAACCTATGATTGTGGGTTCGAAACCCGGTTCGCCCCGATTATGTTTCTAGGTTTGTCAGCACCATACCCGTGCTCGTGGGATTCACCGAGGTGGTAAACGTCTGAGACCTGCATCACTTTGGGCTTTCCTCCCACATTAAGCTGACACGCCGTGATATAACTGGAATACTGTTAAAAGCGGCGTTAAACCCAACTCACTCACTCACTCACTCACTTTTACATTGTAGAATTGCACATTTTATACTTACAAACTTAAATTCACTGAAAGTATGATGTTGCAAAGAATTTTGTAATGCCTCATGTAAGTTATCTCCCCTTAATGTATCGTGTTCAGTTGGAATCAGGGGACCATGTCTACACCAACGTTATCGTGGACAGAGTCTTTGCCACCGAGTCAGTCAACATTGTCCGAGGTGAGAGGTGGAGGGTCCCCATCACCTGCTCCGTGCCTCGTTCTGAATCTTCCTCCATCAACTATCAAACGTACACGGATACAGATAGAAGACGAAATGCACTGGCAGAGGATTTGGAAGTGGAGCTCGTGAAGAGGATGGTCACAGGTCAAATTCGGCTCCAGCAGGATTTCCCGACCAGCATAACTATCTACGAGGACAAGGCGATGACGATCCGACAGTTCACAACCCCACAGAAGAGACTTGGGGAAGACATCTTTTTAAGGTATCGTCCAGCACAGAGCTACGGATGCCACATAACATGAAACTGCGAATGATGTACATATTCAGCCTGTGAGTGAGTGAGTATGGTTTTACGCCGCTCTTAGCAATATTCCAGCATATCACGACGGGGGACACCAGAAATGGGCTTCACACCTTGTACCCATGTCGGGAATCGAACCCGGATCTTCGGCGTGACGAGCTAACGCTTTAACCACTAGTTTACCCGACCGCCCTATTCAGCCTGTAGTTCGCCAGCTAAAGAATAATATAGTTCAGAATGTCAATCAGGAACAGAGGGCAATTGTCTAACAAACAATACCTTAACAGTATTTATCTGGTTTATAGAATTCATTTCCCGTAGTTATGGAACAAATCCGTCTGTCTGATAAAGCGGCTTAAACTGTATTGTTCTTATCAGTTTATAAAACAGTACAGAACAATTTATTCACTCCAAACCACCAGCGCTGGTACAACAGAGTACAAACGAATACGCATGTGAGTGAGTGAGCTTGGTTTAACGCCGCTTTTAACAGTATTCCAGTTATATCGCGGCGTGTCAGCTTAATGTGGGAGGAAAGCCCGAAGTGATGCAGGTCTCAGACGTTTACCACTTCGGTGAAACCCACGAGCACGGGTATGGTGCTGACAAACCTAGAAACACAATCGGGGCGAACCGGGATTCGAACCCACAATCATAGGTTTCTGGCGTGCCCAGGCGACGCAACTCTGCACAGCGAATCGCGGCGCCTTAGACGACTGGGCCACCCGTGCCCCCCTAATAAGCATGTACACATAAAGAATTAATACGTGACTAGGATGATCAAGATGAGTATCATCAACTGGTTACGATTTAATAAAGTAAGGACGTGACATGTGTTGACGCTTGTGTGTCGTGCCAGGGTACAACTGGACCAGGCTGACTCGGACTTGAAGCTTGTGGTGACGTCATGCTTTGCTCTACCGACATCCTCTGAGACAGTGGGCACTAAGTACTCCCTCACCGAGGGCAGGTATGTACAGCACTATCATGTTTATGGTGTGGCTCGCTCGCCCTTCTGTCAAGACATTCGAGCCATCATATTAAATGTGAACTAATATAATAATGAAGCAATGTCATGTACTTTAAAACAAGAAAAAGCTTTTAAGAGAATGTTTGAAGAAATATAGAGACGAGTCGATTAACGGTGAAAGTTATGGGATTTGCAGAGAACATTTTAAAATCAATCAACGACGTCATGGTCACCGATGACGTCACAATGTTGAGCAAAGCTGGCCCATTGCAAATCTATCTTGGCAGACATGTCTGTTTTGCAAATTATTTACCCAATCACATTATTGTATCCTTTCAATGGGATTAACGATAGCCACGGGTCGTTTATTGTCCACATCAAGCATCGTAAGATGAAGCCAAGTGTTTTGCATCGAAGTTAAAACATCACATCAATTTCAACACTCATAACGGCAATATCTTCAGTCGTTGTTTTTTTTATATTACATAGCATTGTACAAAAAAATGAATTAATTTGTAAAGATTAATGTAAGCGCCCCTTTGGTATTGTAATCTTGAAGCAATTACACCCCCGACCTTTCATTCCATTCCATGTATTAACTCTGCCATGTGTTCCAGCTGCACAGTGGACAGTGGGACACACGTCCTCAGGACAACCAACCACTACACAGACTTTCAGATGAAGGTGTTCAAATTCGCGGGGAACTACAACCAGGTGTACATCACGTGTGACGTCAGAGTCTGTCCGGTACAAGATAGCTCCGCCTCCTGCCAGCAGACCTGTCAATCACCGGGGAAGAGGAGCACTTCCAGACAGGAGGGGCGGAACAGAGTTAGGTTTGGCCCTGTCATAATTGAGGACTCGCCTGTCAACTGAGACCTGCCCCAACGTGTATCGTTGTCCCTCAGGCTCATGGTATGAATAAAGATGTTTTCGTCTTTCATAAACAAGCTGTGTCATTGGTCTTGTTGGTTGGCTAGTACGTAGTTATCTGTTGATGCCATGTGGAAAGATTGTCCGTGTCATTAGTTCAGAGTTCCGTGAAGATCCGGGGTAGAATAGGTCTTCAGCAAACCCTGCTTGACGTGAAAGGTGACATTGCTTGTCGTAAGAGGCGACTAACGGGATCGGCTGGTCAGACTTGTACATGTACGCGTATCGTATTGCATGGGTCGATGCTCATGATATCCATAACTGGACTGTCTGATCCAGACTCGATTATTTACAGACCGCCGTCATTCAGCTGGAATATTGCTGAGTGTGGCGTTACACAACAAACAAACAAACAAGCAAACTGTTGATGGAACAATGGGTGAGAAAAAACTCATGTGACGTTATGAAAAAAATATGAAGCAATTTTCAATTGTTTGCAACAGAGTCTGACGACACATTGCTTAGGTTGCTTCACAAATAATCAATGCAATTAAAAAACAACCATTAGTTCAGAGGTCAATGGTTCGAATACCGGTATCGCAATATGAGCGTTGGTTCGTAGCACTAATATAAACTCTTTGCTAGAGGATTTTTCTAATTGGTGAATGTCTGTTCCCTGTATCACAATTAGGGCTTTCATCCCTTGCTAAACCGACAGCCGTGACATTACTGAAATAAAGACTGTTCAGCTAATTCCACTCACGAGAGATAAATCATTTGTTGCTGTGTAATTATGAAATCCTAGTAACCGGTGGCACCCATCAACACATGCAAAGGCAAGTCAAATGTTCACCTGAACAAGTAAAATATAGAGAATTGCATCGAACATCATTTTTGTCACTGATGCTGCAAATTTGAAAAGTCATCCACATGTCTACCATAAACCTTTTTGAAAGCTGTTGAAACGAAAACATTTATTCCCTTTAAAAAATAGGGGATTATATTTTATTTGGTTAAAACCAATTATTAGAACAAAGATAAGACATTATTGTAGTGTTGACGACAAACATCTATGCAAGAACGCGCCACACCCGTGCGTAAGGTGTCATTCCAGATTTGATTTATCTCTGTGGGCCATTATTTATGTCAATCAGCAATGCGCGGAGCGTCTGGGGGCTATTGGATGCTGGAACAGACCTGCAACATGCAGTGACCAATACTCTGAATTGTTTACAGTCTGTGAAAGGCCAAGTGTTGTGCCGCCCCTTATAAATCGTCATAATGCCAACAGACGTCAATGGTGTTCACAACGTCGCCACTGGGGTGATCATCGCTGGTCGCGTGTCACGTTTTCGTGATTCACATTGCATTTCCTTGATGGGTGTGGTCGTGTCTGGCGCTATCGCAATTAACGCCAAGCAAATGTCAACCTGGCACCTCGTGACAGACTTGGCGGTTGATTGTTTATGATGAGGGCTGTCATCTCCAGGACAGAGCGAACCTCACTCCATATTGTGCAAGGAAGGGTCACTGGACAGTTGTAAGGGGACAACATACAAACACCCTTTCTTGGGTTGCAAGGTTGTGTACCCCGTTCCACAAAGGAATGTCAGCACTGAGACGATGTAACTTCCGTACTTTAACATAGACTTAAGATCGCTTTGTGCAGAGGGGCCCTGGACGACATCACCCATGCCCACGATGCACGAACCGTCAATGAAGACCCCCAGCAGGACACAATGACTACTCATAGTGAGGAACATATCCCCCGTGTGACCAACTCAACAATGATGACCTCCAGCAGGACACAATGACTGCTTATAGTGAGGAACATATCCCCCGTGTGACCAACTCAACAATGATGACCTCCAGCAGGACACAATGACTGCTTATAGTGAGGAACATATCTCCCGTGTGACCAACTCAACAATGATGACCTCCAGCAGGACACAATGACTGCTTATAGTGAGGAACATATCTCCCGTGTGACCAACTCAACAATGATGACCTCCAGCAGGACACAATGACTGCTTATAGTGAGGAACATATCTCCCGTGTGACCAACTCAACAATGATGACCTCCAGCAGGACACAATGACTGCTTATAGTGAGGAACATATCCCCCGTGTGACCAACTCAACAATGATGACCTCCAGCAGGACACAATGACTGCTTATAGTGAGGAACATATCCCCCGTGTGACCAACTCAACAATGATGACCTCCAGCAGGACACAATGACTGCTTATAGTGAGGAACATATCTCCCGTGTGACCAACTCAACAATGATGACCTCCAGCAGGACACAATGACTGCTTATAGTGAGGAACATATCTCCCGTGTGACCAACTCAACAATGATGACCTCCAGCAGGACACAATGACTGCTTATAGTGAGGAACATATCCCCCGTGTGACCAACTCAACAATGATGACCTCCAGCAGGACACAATGACTGCTTATAGTGAGGAACATATCTCCCGTGTGACCAACTCAACAATGATGACCTCCAGCAGGACACAATGACTGCTTATAGTGAGGAACATATCTCCCGTGTGACCAACTCAACAATGATGACCTCCAGCAGGACACAATGACTGCTTATAGTGAGGAACATATCTCCCGTGTGATCAACTCAACAATGATGACCTCCAGCAGGACACAATGACTGCTCATAGTGAGGAACATATCTCCCGTGTGATCAACTCAACAATGATGACCTCCAGCAGGACACAATGACTGCTTATAGTGAGGAACATATCTCCCGTGTGATCAACTCAACAATGATGACCTCCAGCAGGACACAATGACTGCTTATAGTGAGGAACATATCCCCCGTGTGACCAACTCAACAATGATGACCTCCAGCAGGACACAATGACTGCTTATAGTGAGGAACATATCCCCCGTGTGACCAACTCAACAATGATGACCTCCAGCAGGACACCATGACTACTCATAGTGAGGAACATATCTCCCGTGTGACCAACTCAACAATGATGACCTCCAGCAGGACACAATGACTACTCATAGTGAGGAACATATCTCCCGTGTGACCAACTCAACAATGATGACCTCCAGCAGGACACAATGACTGCTTATAGTGAGGAACATATCCCCCGTGTGACCAACTCAACAATGATGACCTCCAGCAGGACACAATGACTACTCATAGTGAGGAACATATCTCCCGTGTGACCAACTCAACAATGATGACCTCCAGCAGGACACAATGACTACTCATTGTGAGGAACATATCCCCCGTGTGACCAACTCAACAATGATGACCTCCAGCAGGACACAATGACTGCTTATAGTGAGGAACATATCTCCCGTGTGACCAACTCAACAATGATGACCTCCAGCAGGACACCATGACTACTCATAGTGAGGAACATATCTCCCGTGTGATCAACTCAACAATGATGACCTCCAGCAGGACACAATGACTGCTTATAGTGAGGAACATATCCCCCGTGTGACCAACTCAACAATGATGACCTCCAGCAGGACACAATGACTGCTTATAGTGAGGAACATATCCCCCGTGTGACCAACTCAACAATGATGACCTCCAGCAGGACACAATGACTGCTTATAGTGAGGAACATATCTCCCGTGTGACCAACTCAACAATGATGACCTCCAGCAGGACACCATGACTACTCATAGTGAGGAACATATCTCCCGTGTGATCAACTCAACAATGATGACCTCCAGCAGGACACAATGACTGCTTATAGTGAGGAACATATCTCCCGTGTGACCAACTCAACAATGATGACCTCCAGCAGGACACAATGACTGCTTATAGTGAGGAACATATCTCCCGTGTGACCAACTCAACAATGATGACCTCCAGCAGGACACAATGACTGCTTATAGTGAGGAACATATCTCCCGTGTGACCAACTCAACAATGATGACCTCCAGCAGGACACAATGACTGCTTATAGTGAGGAACATATCTCCCGTGTGACCAACTCAACAATGATGACCTCCAGCAGGACACAATGACTGCTTATAGTGAGGAACATATCTCCCGTGTGACCAACTCAACAATGATGACCTCCAGCAGGACACAATGACTGCTTATAGTGAGGAACATATCTCCCGTGTGACCAACTCAACAATGATGACCTCCAGCAGGACACAATGACTGCTTATAGTGAGGAACATATCTCCCGTGTGATCAACTCAACAATGATGACCTCCAGCAGGACACAATGACTGCTTATAGTGAGGAACATATCTCCCGTGTGACCAACTCAACAATGATGACCTCCAGCAGGACACAATGACTGCTTATAGTGAGGAACATATCTCCCGTGTGACCAACTCAACAATGATGACCTCCAGCAGGACACAATGACTGCTTATAGTGAGGAACATATCTCCCGTGTGACCAACTCAACAATGATGACCTCCAGCAGGACACAATGACTGCTTATAGTGAGGAACATATCTCCCGTGTGACCAACTCAACAATGATGACCTCCAGCAGGACACAATGACTGCTTATAGTGAGGAACATATCTCCCGTGTGACCAACTCAACAATGATGACCTCCAGCAGGACACAATGACTGCTTATAGTGAGGAACATATCTCCCGTGTGACCAACTCAACAATGATGACCTCCAGCAGGACACAATGACTGCTTATAGTGAGGAACATATCTCCCGTGTGACCAACTCAACAATGATGACCTCCAGCAGGACACAATGACTGCTTATAGTGAGGAACATATCTCCCGTGTGACCAACTCAACAATGATGACCTCCAGCAGGACACAATGACTGCTTATAGTGAGGAACATATCTCCCGTGTGACCAACTCAACAATGATGACCTCCAGCAGGACACAATGACTGCTTATAGTGAGGAACATATCTCCCGTGTGACCAACTCAACAATGATGACCTCCAGCAGGACACAATGACTGCTTATAGTGAGGAACATATCTCCCGTGTGACCAACTCAACAATGATGACCTCCAGCAGGACACCATGCCTGCTTATAGTGAGGAACATATCTCCCGTGTGACCAACTCAACAATGATGACCTCCAGCAGGACACAATGACTGCTTATAGTGAGGAACATATCTCCCGTGTGACCAACTCAACAATGATGACCTCCAGCAGGACACAATGACTGCTTATAGTGAGGAACATATCTCCCGTGTGGTCAACTCAACAATGATGACCTCCAGCAGGACACCATGACTGCTTATAGTGAGGAACATATCTCCCGTGTGGTCAACTCAACAATGATGACCTCCAGCAGGACACCATGACTGCTTATAGTGAGGAACATATCTCCCGTGTGATCAACTCAACAATGATGACCTCCAGCAGGACACCATGACTACTCATTGTGAGGAACATATCCCCCGTGTTACCAACTCAACAATGATGACCTCCAGCAGGACACAATGACTGCTTATAGTGAGGAACATATCTCCCGTGTGGTCAACTCAACAATGATGACCTCCAGCAGGACACCATGACTGCTTATAGTGAGGAACATATCTCCCGTGTGATCAACTCAACAATGATGACCTCCAGCAGGACACAATGACTACTCATTGTGAGGAACATATCCCCCGTGTTACCAACTCAACAATGATGACCTCCAGCAGGACACAATGACTGCTTATAGTGAGGAACATATCTCCCGTGTGACCAACTCAACAATGATGACCTCCAGCAGGACACAATGACTGCTTATAGTGAGGAACATATCTCCCGTGTGGTCAACTCAACAATGATGACCTCCAGCAGGACACCATGACTGCTTATAGTGAGGAACATATCTCCCGTGTGATCAACTCAACAATGATGACCTCCAGCAGGACACAATGACTACTCATTGTGAGGAACATATCCCCCGTGTTACCAACTCAACAATGATGACCTCCAGCAGGACACCATGCCTGCTAATTGTGGGGAACATATCTCCCGTGTGACCAACTCAACAATGATGACCTCCAGCAGGACACCATGCCTGCTCATAGTGAGGAACATATCCCCCGTGTGACCAACTCAACAATGATGACCTCCAGCAGAACACCATGCCTGCTCATAGTGAGGAACATATCCCCCGTGTGACCAACTCAACAATGATGACCTCCAGCAGAACACCATGCCTGCTCATAGTGAGGAACATATCTCCCGTGTGACCAACTCAACAAATACACAGTACAGTAGTGTCAAGGTTTACTTACAGTCACAGATACACAGTACAGTAGTGTCAAGGTTTACTTACAGTCACAGATACACAGTACAGTAGTGTCAAGGTTTACTTACAGTCACAGATACAAATACACAGTACAGTAGTGTCAAGGTTTACTTACAGTCACAGATACACAGTACAGTAGTGTCAAGGTTTACTTACAGTCACAGATACACAGTACAGTAGTGTCACGGTTTACTTACAGTCACAGATACACAGTACAGTAGTGTCAAGGTTTACTTACAGTCACAGATACACAGTACAGTAGTGTCAAGGTTTACTTACAGTCACAGATACAAATACACAGTACAGTAGTGTCACGGTTTACTTACAGTCACAGATACACAGTACAGTAGTGTCAAGGTTTACTTACAGTCACAGATACAAATACACAGTACAGTAGTGTCAAGGTTTACTTACAGTCACAGATACACAGTACAGTAGTGTCAAGGTTTACTTACAGTCACAGATACAAATACAAAACAGCTATACACGGAAGTAACACCTACGAAGTTGGAAAGCATTTGGAAAATGTCCATTTGCATATTCCGAATCCTGCCATTATTTCGTGAAGGGGAGCAATCTCATTAAAATCAGATCTTAGTTCTCGCTACCGCTAAACAAGGATCTGAGGACATCCCATTACGAGTCACGTCAGACCGACCTTTCGCAAACTCTGACGGACCAATGGAATTACTGACAAGAAGTCGACATTAGCCAATCAGAAGGCAGCTTTCTCGTGCTTTACGGCACTAATTTCAAATTGGCGACTACGTTTCGAAACATATTTTGACAAATTCTCGATTAAATATTTGAAACCTGAGCAAAAGAACGTTCTAGAATGGTTAATATATGGTCTAGATTGTATAGAATCAGTCGTTAAGCCCGTAACTATCGTTCGGAATACCCCGTTTTAACGTTTTCGAGGCTGCATGATTAGAAATCACATTCTGACTGTCACTTTCAATATCTGGTAAGCGACGCTCTGATTGGTCGGATGAAAGGTCGTTCTGACGTGACCCCTAATGGGATGTCCTCAGATCTTTGTTTAACGGTAGCAAGAACTAAGATCTGATTTTAATGAGATTGTGAAGTGGAGTTTATAAACAGAGCACAGAAAGTGGTATTGAGTAGTACCAATCCAAGATAACGTTCATATAACTGAGGCGACTACACCATCAGTCCTCTACATCACCAGACAAAGTGTTATGAATGTGTGTGAAATATTTATTTGTAAAGCACTAGTGAATCATATTGCCTACCGCTTTCCTATATAATCTGGCAGTTAAATATTCTCGCTAGGTGCTTCAGAGTTAAACATTGAACGAACCACTCTACAGTACTATTAATGTTTATGTAAAGGTATTAGGGGATCATTTTGAGAGAAACATCATGACACTTTAATCAAATATACATGGGTTTCCTATCTGTGAAATAGAATAGGGAAAGAATCTGTTAGAAAAAAACGTACTTCTGACGTAGGCGACTATACGCCCACTCCTCCATATCACCTGATGAATGCGTGACAAATGTTCATTTGTACAGCACTGTTAACCACACTTTCTTACGGAAGCGTAGTGGGGCCACGGTGAATGTTTTTTGCCAAGTATCTTCTACGTAGGACTTACTATCTCCTACGTAGGACTTAGTATGGCCTAGAATTACTATCTCCTACGTAGGACTTATTATCTCCTACGTAGAGCTTACTATATCAAACGTAGGACTTAGTAGGACCTGAGATAGTAAGTCCTACGTAGGAGATACTGAGATAAAAAACATTCACCTGGCCCTACGACGCTTCCGTACTTTCTACAGCTTGCTTTTATCTCACATTTAAATATTCCCGTTAGGTGCTTAACCTTTAATGAACTGTGGGCGTTAAGTGCCACCAGCGAGCTTCATACGAGAACAAATTGTGCTGAATAGGATTCTGCAAATGAGAATGTACAGATAAGCTTGTAGTTTATGAATTATATTAGATATTAAATACACGGTATAGCTTCAACAATCATTTATATTTTACACTACCGATGAAATAGTTTTATGACAAAACCTAAATGAATATTGACAACTTTTCTAAATTTGAAAATTGGATAGGGAAATGATCTGTTAACAAAGGACGAGTATGCTGCAACCTCATGCAATGGTCACTGCGTTGAACACTAACACATTCTCTGTTCGTTTGGTTTTGGCTACATATGGGAGATGCAATTAAGTAATAATAGTAGAAGCTTTATCTTGGAATTTGTAAACCGTTTAAAAGCCTCGTCTGAGCAAGATTGGCATGCAGCTGTTTCATCTAGCACTAAATCCCAGAGTTACTCTCTTTACAAAATTTCATTTGGCTTAGAAAGCTTTATCAAGGTAGTAAATGTTTCAAAATTCAGAGCTGCTCTTGCTCAGATGAGATGCTCCTCCCATCGGCTGCGAATTGAGACCGGTCGATATATTAAGGAAATTAGAGAACAGAGACTGTTTCATGTGTAACCAGAATTTTACTGAGGACGAATATCATTTTGTGCTTGTATGCAATGCTTATAATGATTTAAGAGCTGAATACATTCCTCCTAAATATTTTACAACCCCTTCTAAAAATAAATTTAATGCTCTTATGTCATCCACTAACTCTTAAATCATACGAAATCTAGCAGTCTACGTTTACAAAGCTTTTCGACTTCGTTCATTATATACAGTCTAAATATGTATTTGTGTATATGCATGTGTATGAATGTGTATGGATATGGATGTATATGTAAACTTGTGGTAATTCTTTTTTCTCCCTCTCTCTGTAAATAGTTCTGTGTAATAGGCCTACGGCCTAACACTTTTTGTGAATAAACAAACAATCTAGTAAGTGATATCAGGTTGCCCAGGGATTTCCTAATATACAAACGTGGCTTCTGCTGGTAATATAGTGTTGTTGGAAAAATAGATCAGTGTTTGTCAAAACTGCAGAAAGGAGTGAAGGGTCTTATTTCGTAGGTGTGGTATTGTCCCCGGGGCTGTCGCAGCAAATATTACAGATATCTGTTAAAATCGACCGAATCTACTGGGAGGTGACCATTAGGGATTTTTATTTGTTTGTTTGGTTTTGTTTGTTGTTTAACACCGCACTCGGCAATATTCAAGCTTTTTGACCACGGCCTGTAAATAATCGTGTTTGGACCAGACAATCCAGAGATTGACATCATGGGCATCGATCCACGCAGTTAGGATACGATGACATGCATCAACCAAGACCAACCTGACCACCTGATCCCGTAAGTCGCCTCTTAGGACAACCATAGTCGTCTTCTACGGCAATCGTGGGTTGCTGAAGACGATTCTAACCCGAATCTTCACGGGTCCTATTGACGCGGTATACCGCTAGTATGAATATATGTACCTTCGCCCAAGGAAGAGTACGTCTTTGTAAGCGTGTGTTTGTGTGCGTGCGCGTGCGTGTGCGTGTGTTTCTTTCTTTTTGTATCGTTGAATGCGCGCGCATTCGTGTATGTTATTGAAGGCCGCAGTAGTCCAGCTATATGTCGGCGCTTATAGTATACAGGTCGATAAGAAAACAATGATAGTACTTCTAACTGTCTTTAGCGGTTACAACCTCTCGCACCCGCCTCCATTCTCCGTGAAGATTCATCTGGAGAATGTTTGTATGCTTTGTTTGTCTGTTTGTTTTATAACGCTAAAACCAGCAATACTGAAACTATATGACTGCGGTGTGAAATAATCGATTCTGGACCAGATAATCCAGTGATTGACAGCATCAACGCCCATCCACACAATTAGGACCTCGTATGCTATGCATAAGCATGTCACCGAGCCTGCCCCGTTAAATGTAAGCTCTGAAGTCGCTGGTCACAGGTCTAGTCATCCATCGTATCATCACAAGGTTAACCACTAGCTTCTTTAACTGATAACTGACTGTTGATCTAATTATGTATAAGGCATATATCGCTTACCTTTTTCATTTCGGGTGGCAGGCGCGGTTGGATGGCAAGGGTTGTAATGAACATGCAGTTATTCATATGAACGTATCTGATATCTTTCTTGACAAGTTCTAAATAAAACCGGGGCGGTCGGGTAGCCTAGTGGTTAAAGCGTTCGATCGTCACGCCGAAGACCCGGGTTCGATTCCCGACATGGGTACAATGTGTGAAGCCCATTTGTGGTGTCCCCCGCCGTGATATTGCCTGAATATTGCTAAAAGCGGCTTAAAACCATACTCACTCACTCACTCACTCACTCACTAAATAAAACCTGCAGTTGATAGTTTAGTTCATATTTGTTCAACCAATGTCTGCTTTTGGCAGAGATGATTAATGTGGAGAGGGACTTTGAACTTTGTAACTGTTGTAACTTAAACTCAAATGCCTGGCACAGATTTGCTGTGTTGGAATAACACTCTCTTGAAAAATCAAATGGAAACAACAAAACATATTCGCCCGCTTGTTCGATATGTTATTAATATTAATATTATTCACTGCGTTTCCATCGACAGGCAACAGTTGCATTCAAATAATTAATAAAGAGTGGTTGATTGAGTGAGGTTTTACGCCGCTTTTAGCAATATGCCAGCAATATCACGGCTGGGGACACCAGAATGGGCTTCACACATTGTGCCAATGTGGGGAATCAAACCCATGTCTTCATCGTGACGAGCGAACGCTTCAACCAGTAGGCTACCCACTGCCCCGCTTAATGAAGAACAAACAGACACGAATTCAACAAGGTTGATAGACTACGTTTATTCCAGGTGGTATGAACATCAATAGCAAACAAATGTACGGATTAGTTCTGGCAGTCAGACATAACCATGCTGTCATGCTTCGACTTTGTCATACAACTAGCACTGGGTTGTTATGTGTTTCTTGGTTAAAGCCACACATTCCAGCGGCCTGTAGATAATCGAGACTTGATCCGACTATGCATTGACTACTAGTTTGCGTATTGATCCAAGTCGGGGACTCTGACACGCAATCAACCCAGAACAACCAGCATAGGGTAATGGGGATCAACTTAGACCTTGGCCTTCACAACTACATTGACATTGACATTCACGACATTGACCTGCAAAACAACCTTGACATTGACCTCCAAACAACCTTGACATTGACCTCCAAACAACCTTGACATTGACCTGCACAACAACCTCGACATTGACCTGCACGACAACCTTGACATTGACCTGCACAACAACCTTGACATTGACATCCACGACAACCTTGACACTGACATGCACGACAACCTTGACATTGACCTACACAACAACCTTGACATTGACCTGCACAACAACCTCGACATTGACCTACACAACAACCTTGACATAGACCTGCACGACAACCTTGACATTGATTTAAACAACATGTTGATAATAATTATTCCAAACAAGTGTCACACTGTTTGTTTGTAAAGACATGTACACATTATATTATGAACAACGACGTCAGGGTGCTAGGACATGTAAGGTCTGAGCCTGTACAACCGATTCATAAGGTCACTCTTGCGACACTAAGGGTTGCGGAGGGCTAGTACTTACCCGGAACCCCACGAGGTCATTCATTACAGTATCAGAAGGATAAAAGCTTCTTCAAATAGTCAAAGTTGTGTATAGCCAAAGCATATTCAGATAGTAATTTATGCGATAGGATTTTATTTTTCGTCCATTCAATGAATAGAAGAAAAACTCGGCATGCCCTCCATTCTGACAATAAACAACAATATCATCGCCTACTGTAATAGATGTAGAATAGCTTACAGTTTTGTGAGGACACTGAGCAAATGAATTTAAAACACCTGTCTCATCTACTATCTTTACGACACCCTTAGTGGATTTAAGTACTTCGATTTGGTTTACACCTATTAAGCATGTGTTTTCTCCAGCATTCTGCCTAAAGTTTACATTAAGGTTTGTTTTAGTTCTGTTGGTGAAGAGAAATGTACCGTTATAGTTCCTTATGGTGAACGATAGCAAATTGTACCGTTGAACGAAGAGTGAACGATGTTTAACAAACCACAGAAGCTTGTTTCCAAAACATGAAAAACTCAAGGTCTCAGAGTTGTGCGCATATACATCTTTCACATGAAGTCCCGTCGTCGTCAATACCTTAATGTGACTTCTGGGTGAAATCGTCATGCTAATGAAAACAAGGTGTCTTTTCTCATCATGTTGAAACATGCGAAAGTGGCCATGCAGAATAGTTATCTCCCCTGTACCATCAAAACAGAAGGATGATAAGGTACTGTCCACAGCTGATGTGAATGTCATATTGAGTAATCTACACCTGGAATGACTAAACTCTATTGTAGTATTGGATGCCACGCGGAAACCGGTGTCGAAACGTGTCTTGCGTGTCAGGTCAAACCCATATATTCTCTCTTTTTCATAATCTGCAAAATAAATGACATAGTTATTGTTTGTGTTGTAGCCAGAGGGCAGTACACACCTACATGTGAGAGTTCGATTATCTGATGTGGACGGGATCCGCACAGCGGGAGTAGCTGTAGTGTGGTCACTCTGCCTACCTGCTGCCACATCATGAGAGGCTAACATAGTCACATGATACTCTTCTCTGACGGCTGCTACACTGTCTTCTCTGATGGCTGCTGCACTGTCTTCTCTGATGGCTGCTGCACTGTCTTCTCTGATGGCTGCTGCACTGTCTTCTCGGATGGCTGCTGCACTGTCTTCTCTGATGGCTGCTGCACTGTCTTCTCTGATGGTTGCTGCACTGTCTTCTCTGATGGCTGCTGCACTGTCTTCACTGGCCGTTGATGACATGACATGGGGCATAGGATCAAGATTTCCATTTGTAAGACCAGGATGTACTGCCAAGTTATCTCTGAGCATACTTCGTATTAATAACATGGTCTTGGCATTTTTGCGGACAGTCATCACACTTTCTTGCTTTGCTGTGCCATCTGAGCATGCCATCTTCCTTATCACAGACACAAAACACTGCACTTTGTCTCGACCTCGTTCTCCTTGACAGGTATCACTCAACATGCATGTCACACTGCATTTTAAACCCTGGCTTCCATCTTCCGTTGTTATGTGGACTGGGGGCTGTGGGCAGCACAGGTCGCCTAGCGCTGTAACAAAAAGGAGTACGCTGGTTTTACCCATGAACATCGTTCAGAAAGAAGATAAGGACTTTTTCCGCTGCTGATATGAGACTTGTTGAGGAGGACAGCTCTATACTGTCTGCAGTTGACGAGTATCAATCCATATGAATACATAAATGATACTCATTGAGGGTATAGAGGTAATCGATAGAGTGTACTCGTTCTCGATTCCACCAGACTACTAAATTATATATACCGCATCAATTTAAAATTGATTGGAACTAAAGTTCAAAATAGATTCGAATAAAATGGATTTTGAGAACTAATTATAATGTACTTCCAGCATATTCAAACGGAAATATTGATTTATTCAGATTATTGTGTTAAGAAACATGTAACGTGTTGGAATGGAACGTTTAAGATGCTGGTAAACGCGTGGAGGTTTCTAACGCTACACTCCATATTTCAGAAATATAATTATTCTACCTCGACACAACCCTGACAACCTGATCTGTTAAGTCGCCTCCTACTACAAACCCAGTAAAGTTAGGATGTGTTCTCAGTCGCCACCTACTACAAACCCAGTAAAGTTAGGATGTGTTCTGAGTCGCCTCCTACTACAAACCCAGTAAAGTTAGGATGTGTTCTCAGTCGCCACCTACTACAAACCCAGTAAAGTTAGGATGTGTTCTGAGTCGCCTCCTACTACAAACCCAGTAAAGTTAGGATGTGTTCTGAGTCGCCTCCTACTACAAACCCAGTAAAGTTAGGATGTGTTCTGAGTCGCCTCCTACTACAAACCCAGTAAAGTTAGGATGTGTTCTGAGTCGCCTCCTACTACAAACCCAGTAAAGTTAGGATGTGTTCTGAGTCGCCACCTACTACAAACCCAGTAAAGTTAGGATGTGTTCTGAGTCGCCTCCTACTACAAACCCAGCAAAGTTAGGATGTGTTCTGAGTCGCCACCTACTACAAACCCAGTAAAGTTAGGATGTGTTCTGAGTCGCCTCCTACTACAAACCCAGTAAAGTTAGGATGTGTTCTGAATCGCCTGCTACTACAAACCCAGTAAAGTTAGGATGTGTTCTGAGTCGCCTCCTACTACAAACCCAGTAAAGTTAGGATGTGTTCTGAGTCGCCTCCTACTACAAACCCAGTAAAGTTAGGATGTGTTCTGAGTCGCCTGCTACTACAAACCAAGTAAAGTTAGGATGTGTTCTGAGTCGCCTGCTGCTACAAACCCAGTAAAGTTAGGATGTGTTCTGAGTCGCCTCCTACTACAAACCCAGTAAAGTTAGGATGTGTTCTGAGTCGCCTCCTACTACAAACCCAGTAAAGTTAGGATGTGTTCTGAGTCGCCTGCTACTACAAACCAAGTAAAGTTAGGATGTGTTCTGAGTCGCCTGCTGCTACAAACCCAGTAAAGTTAGGATGTGTTCTGAGTCGCCTCCTACTACAAACCCAGTAAAGTTAGGATGTGTTCTGAGTCGCCTGCTACTACAAACCAAGTAAAGTTAGGATGTGTTCTGAGTCGCCTCCTACTACAAACCCAGTAAAGTTAGGATGTGTTCTGAGTCGCCTGCTACTACAAACCCAGTAAAGTAAGGATGTGTTCTGAGTCGCCTGCTGCTACAAACCCAGTAAAGTTAGGATGTGTTCTGAGTCGCCACCTACTACAAACCCAGTAAAGTTAGGATGTGTTCTGAGTCGCCTCCTACTACAAACCCAGTAAAGTTAGGATGTGTTCTGAGTCGCCTCCTACTACAAACCCAGTAAAGTTAGGATGTGTTCTGAGTCGCCTGCTACTACAAACCCAGTAAAGTTAGGATGTGTTCTGAGTCGCCTGCTGCTACAAACCCAGTAAAGTTAGGATGTGTTCTGAGTCGCCTCCTACTACAAACCCAGTAAAGTTAGGATGTGTTCTGAGTCGCCTGCTACTACAAACCCAGTAAAGTTAGGATGTGTTCTGAGTCGCCTCCTACTACAAACCCAGTAAAGTTAGGATGTGTTCTGAGTCGCCTCCTACTACAAACCCAGTAAAGTTAGGATGTGTTCTGAGTCGCCTGCTGCTACAAACCCAGTAAAGTTAGGATGTGTTCTGAGTCGCCTGCTACTACAAACCCAGTAAAGTTAGGATGTGTTCTGAGTCGCCTCCTACTTCAAACCCAGTAAAGTTAGGATGTGTTCTGAGTCGCCTCCTACTACAAACCCAGTAAAGTTAGGATGTGTTCTGAGTCGCCTGCTACTACAAACCCAGTAAAGTTAGGATGTGTTCTGAGTCGCCTGCTGCTACAAACCCAGTAAAGTTAGGATGTGTTCTGATCCTAATTCCCTGTGGATTCTCTGGCGTATAACAACAAATTGAATAGGAGGATTTCTAATCATGATGAAAGTTTGAGCCCCTGTATCATGATTCTGTCTGGCGGTGTGGAGTTTAGGACTGAACATTGAAGAATGATCTGCTTTCACCCTGGTTCTTAGCAATATTCCATTTATCTGTTAGAAATTGATTTCTACTTTTATGATGGTGAATGCCAGATTGAGAACTTTTGCGAACCGATCGTTTAATATTTCTGATGGGGAGTAGGTGGGGGGTAGAAAATGTACGAAAGGGTTAAAAGATGCTGTCGACAATGCTATTGTATTATTTCAAGTAGTAAATATATCTGAAGAAGTGCATTTAATACAACGTTTAATAAATATGAAAGAAAAAATTATATTTCCACAATGTTTCTAAATTTACAAGAATGAATTCCTGAACAAACAGCAGCTGAATTTAGTTTCAAACTCCCAGGCTTGTATACCTTCTGAGAAGATATTTACTAAACTAACTATAACGACAAACCGACAAAGCCAATGTAAGAGTGAGTGAGTGAGTATGGTTTTTCGCCGCTTTTAGCAATATTCCAGCAATATCACGGCGGGGGACACCAGAAATGGGCTTCACACGTTGTACCCATGTCGGGAATCGAACCCGGGTCTTCGGCATGACGAGCGAATGCTTTAACCACTAGACTACCCGACCGCCCCCCAATGTAAGAGGAAAGGTACCAGAAATGCAATAGATGGGAGGAACATATGTTGAGCAGAAATGCCCGGCAATCAATAACTTTTCCAATATAAAAGCGATGTAACTCTGTCCGTAATCATACGAAATATCTATTGAACATGTAAGTGTATATGATAAGCATGCGTTAATGGCACCCTTCAAGTAATCAACTATCACCAGGTGTTCGGTAAAAAAGGTGAGCGTATCTTGTCTTGTCGGTTGCACCCGTCACAAACACATGCAAAGACAAGTCAAGGGGGCACATATAAAAACACGGTAACATGCAATGAAGTCTACAAATCAAATTAGAAACAGTATCGAAAATAAACAATAACCAACATAAAGAAATATAAATACTGCTTCATAAAACAGAATAGCCCACAGATAGGAACTCAAAATGCAGTCACAGGCAAAGGCAAATTATAACAAGTTGTTAATGTGAGTTACTGGAAGGTAATAACTCTACATATATATTTGTCTTTGGAATTATAGTTTTGACTGGATTGACTTGTAATGAAATATTTTCAGAAGCAATATGTAAACAAATTCCAAAATAATAAATTGCAATTCTCCCCAGCAATTCTTGTGTTCTTTACACGTGAACTGTCTGGTTATTTTGCACTCTTATCAAGAGGATGTTTTAAGCAGGCAGCTGCCTTTCTTTGGTTCGAATCCGACATTTCTCCAGTTTGCACACGTTGTTGATCAGCGCTACACCTGTGCCCACAGACTTCATTCAAATGGTAAGCGCATGACCTGTCGTTTGACGCTCCCCTAACACATGAAGCTGACATAACTAAAAATGCAGTTCAATGCAGCGTTTAACCTAAATTCAGTCGCCCCATGGATTGACTCATCATTGACTGACATTGAACCAATTACTTTGTTCTACAAGAATGTATCGACAAGAAGAGCTTTTTTATAATTAATAAATTTTGTTTATTGTTCGAGGGCATTTACGCGGTTTTACAGGACAATAGACAGAAATATAGCATGGCAGCTTGACCAAAGCTAATTAAAGTAATATCTATTACAATTAATGACGTAAGTAACTTTGTTAATTTATAAAATTCAGTTGGATTATTAATTGGATTGTTGGTGGATATTTATTATGTTTAATGTTGACACAATAATGATAAGGTTTAAAAGATTGTTATTTTTCGTTAAATAACCAAAAACAACATTTTCTTTGGATATTGCTACCGTATTTTGGGTAATATCCAAATTTCCTTTTCTCGCCAGATGGAGCTCACTTTCTTACATTCCAAAAATATATGTATAACATCTTCTGCTTCATTAGAACAGTAGCTGTAACTTGTACTGTCTACGTATCCCATTTTATCAAGAAGACAGTTTGTTGGCAATATATGATTTAAAATTTGAAACTGGAACCATTGTATACTCAACAACAAAAGTTCCTGTGACACCAATATTTTAGTGTATTTTTCAAAGAAGTAAAGTTTGATTTTCAAAATTGTAGTACATGTATGGATTCAGAAAAAATCAAAAACAAATTACGCAATTATTCAACATTACGAAATGCCACGCCTGTCCGAAAATGAGCGTCTGCGAGCCATTTAACGTCCACAGAAACACCATTTGGTGTTTATGGCAACGTTGGCCTCAGACGAATGCAGTCAGAGACCATCCTCGGAGTGGCAGGCCACGCGTAACTGCAAGAAGCATCCCTGGCCTTCGACGAATATCTTTACAAACCGTACGTCGTCGCCTCAGATGTGCAGGGATTATCGCCAGAAGACCCGCCAGACGTCCCATTTTGACAGCAAACCACCGCCCATCACGTCTACAGTGGTGCAGACAGCGTCTACGCTGGACGGAAATGCAGTGGGGACAAGTTATATTCAATGACGAGTCTCGTTTTCACCTCAGCCACAGCGATGGACGGATTCGAGTGTACCGAAGTCGAGGTGAACGTTACGTCAATCATTGTGTCATGGAAGAAGATCGGTTCGGGGGCGGCAGCGTTATGGTATGTGGTGGGATTACAGCAAGACAGAGGACCCGTTTGATAGTGGTAGAGGGAAATCTCAATGGACAGCGCTACAGCGACGAGATCAATGGCCCTGTTGTTCTACCGTTTTTGCGTCGTCATGGCCCAGGTATTACCTTTCAACATGACAACGCCCGGCCTCATATTGCTCGACTTGTTCAACAAAACAACGGCTCGCTCCCCTGATCGCTCACCAAACGAGCACATGTTGGATGAGATTGATCGGCGCCTTCGACGTCAACCACGTGTTCCACAGACACTCCAGGAACTTCGAAACATGCTCCAGCAGATATGGACAGATATCCCACAGGACTTTGTGCGACGCCTGGTCCATTCCATGAGACGATGTGTTGCTTGCATCGCAACCAGAGGTGGACACACACGCTTTTAAATTGTAAATTGACATTTTGGCATGGTCATGGTTTTTTTTATGAAATAACGCATTTTCTGAAGTCAGTATGGCAAATTAAACCATTTGAACATTTACAGGAGTCTTTTATCTGGTGCAAACCGAAATTGTTTCAGATTTGGTAAAAAACATAACTTTGCATTAAATCGTATTCAATGTCACAGGAACTTTTGTATACTCTCAGTATAGTTAAGTCACGCTCGTGCACCTAAACGGGATAGAATTGACCCT
Source organism: Haliotis rufescens (assembly GCF_023055435.1). NCBI lineage: Eukaryota > Metazoa > Mollusca > Gastropoda > Lepetellida > Haliotidae > Haliotis > Haliotis rufescens. The sequence continues at coordinate 36,402,591 of NW_025963824.1, read as the reverse complement.
GTCCCTGTCGTGTTCTTCAACATCGTGTCCAAGTCCGTACTCCCATTTAGCAAAATGATCATGTCTCTCACATATATTTGTCATAGGTTTTTGTAGAAATACTGCGAACTTGAAGATGATATATATGACATGGTAAAAAGGGAGATTGTGGGAAATTGCAAATTTTGATAATCATTGGCTTCGACAGTATTGTTTAACAGCAAGAACCTGTGTAGGTTAAAAAATTGGTTTTCAAATTGAAAACGGTTTTAAAGGTTCCTAATGACATAAATTGTCAGTTATTATCTAGAAGATTATTAACGAAACGTATCCCTTTTACAAACATTCTTTATAGAATATACTGGTATTTCCTATTTCTATGTTCTCGTTATGCCATGTATATTGTGCTATATTGTCATTTATACGCTCGATGTGGGTGTTATCTATGAATTACCACCAGGCTTTATTAAGGTCCTCATAGTATATATTATTTATCTTGGTAATCATTTGTAATCTTAATGTCTTGCGGGTAATTTCGAATGCATTAAAGGGTCCAGAACGAGGTATATTTAAGATGAATAATCGACACCACTTTGATTTCGAATTTGATGCTCTACGTCCCATATCTTTTGGCAATGTATTAATTCTAGTACTGTGGGACATTTTATACCTCCGTCTAATGTTTCACATATAATTTGACTTCTCTTTTCTTTGTCGGGTTTACCTACCCAAATGAATAAGAAACGTTTAAGCTTAGTATCTGATGGATATGGTAGAGATGAAAATAAATGCTTACATTTTGGTAGAATTAGTGATTTTAGCACGGTATACCTCCGTAAGAGAGTAAGATTTCTTGAAGATCAAATGCACAAGAGTGTTTCACATATTCGCAATGCATTATCATAATTCAAGCTGATCATTTCGTCGAGATCAGTACTGAATAATTTCAAGTAGATCGAACGGATCTTGCCTCCAATCCAGGTTGACATGTCAATCTTGACATAGTTTTAATCTAGAATGCTTTTTTGATCCTACCCAGAGTATCCCTGTTCTGTCTATGTGAACTTTTAAGCCAGAAAGTCCAGCACAGAAACTGAGAACCTGTAGTAGGGTCTAGAGAACAAGTTGTGCCATCTGCAAATCGTGAGAGTAAATATATAATATTACCAATCTTAATTTCTTTTATGTCACTGTTGTTTATAATCATTATTGCTAGTATTTCAGCACATACTATAAAGACATAGGGAGACAAAGGATCACCTTGTCCGCAACCTCTATATATTTTTTTTAAATGGGGATCCAAAGCATTCAGCTGGTACACATGATTTAATTACGTTGTTAAATTGTTTTATCCATCTTCTTATTGAATTTCCAAAACCAAGAAGAGCTGCCAACAAACTGAAAGACAATTACGCAAAGATACTCTGCTTAAAAGTATTCTGTTTTAATAATTCAACACAGCAATAATACACCAGTACAAAAATACAGGGGTAGAGACACACAGGACTATACTAATACACTCCTTCAATAACGCTACAATAATACAGCAAGTCCACAATACGGTAAAGGTAGCCTCAATTTAAAACTTCCTTCTGATTATCAATTCTGAATTAAATGATTATGCACCTTACCAAAACGTGTTCAGTAGAGGTAAAATGAAATGAGCTTTATCGTCGCGTTCAAGATTAGAACACTTATATTGTGTGTTCAGCAAACACCAGTGCATACTTTCTGCCTATACCCGAGTACTTTTCATAGTGGATGTAATTCAAGCTGAGGCACAGAGCAGAGGTTGGGTAACCATCCCTCTCTGACAGTGGCCAAGATTCAGTTGCCAGAGACTATTCACCCGATTTTGAAACGCCATATCTCCTCCACAAAGAAATGTCGTGTCACGCTCTATGTAACTTAGCTTGCTTAATGGTAATTAGGTTAATGGTCATCACTACAAAATATGTGGTACAATGGTCACACTATGTGGCAACAGTAGTAAACAATATGATGACATAGGCCTTAATGATAAAGTCATCGCACTCACGAATGCACACTTAAATAGTTTGAAATCAAGCACGGGGTCAGACTTGAAGCAGTATGATGGAAACGGGTGGAAATGTCAGTGTTTTCCGATAGGTTTCCGGTGTGATGTGACTCGAAACGCCGTCGTCTCTCATAATATATAGATACAGTCTCCATAGGCTTCTACCGCCAACATTGTTTCTGTGTCTGAAATAATGTATCCATGTAACGCTTCCAGATTGTTCCGACCTGTGAAGATCCCGGGTAGAATAGGTCCTCAGCTACCCATGCTTGCGTGAAAGGCGACTAGGTGACTAACGGGATCGGATGGTCAGGCTCGCAGATTTGGTTGATGCATGTCATCGTATCCCATTTGCCCGGATCGATGCTCACGATATCAATCACTGGATTAGTCCAGACTCCTCGATGTTTTACAGACCGACGTCACATAGCTGGAATATTGCTGATTGCAGCAACAAACAAACAAATTCCAGATTGTTCTATTGCCAACAATGATATAGAAAGTGACGAGATATATTTTATGACAGCTTCACTCGGCAAACACTTTCTGTGTGGTAACAGTATTTGAGCTGCCGTGGCGTTGGGATGTCAACATTGATGCAACATTATTATCAGAAAAACACCCACAGTAGACACAGATCTATAACAATAAGAAACGTATATAACCAGTTCTGTTTGGTTGTTATCACTTCTAATTTGAAAGATACTATGTTGAAATTTCAAGATACTATGTTGAAATTTCCAGATGTCATGTTGAAATGTCGAAGTTAGTAAGTTGAAATTTCAAGATAATGATTTTGAAATTTCAAGATAATAAGCTGAAATTTCAAGATGTTATGTTGAAACTTAAAGATGTTGGCCATCTTCCCGAGGCAAGAGAGTTAACTGATTTTAAAAGTCCAGTTTCCAACCTTGCCGAACCAGGCTGGAATTCCTGGGCTCGATCGTAGGGCCACCAGTGGTTATTATGAGTTATGTCCCTTCTGAGCCTTCTCCTTTGGACCAATCCAATGCCATCACTTGCATTTGTTTCACACAAAATGGCGGGACCCAGTCAAGACGATCTGATCGATAATCAAGATCTATTTTGTGATAAAACGGCTCTTACATCGCGAAGTGCATCAAATCACGTGAGCACCTTGATTAAAAACATGAAAGGGTTTCGAAAATATCTGTTGACAACGAGTTGGCGGTGCACATGCTTTGCAAATCCTGAAATCGACCGAAATCTGCACGACAGTTTACGAACCGGATTTCGATTTCGGTTCGCGATTTTGATTGGACTATGCATAGACTCGTTAGTCCAGCCAAAATGTAACTCCATAATAGCAGCCTAGTTCGACAAGGTTGGAAACTGGACTTTTATGAGTTGCTCAGGAGGATTGATTCAATACCCCAGATTTCACTATTATGTAGGATTACAGGCTCGATTAATGTTTTGAATATTTTACAAGCAAGAGCTATAAGTAAACTGAAAATATAAATTTCAGACAAAGTATAAAAACAATTTCGGTGAAGTCTATCTAAAACACATAACCTAAATACAACAATAGTGTATGCAGAAAATGTTAATCGTCTGTTACATGTTTGCGAGATAACACGCGAAAAAGTAAAACACGTGCACCACGGACAACTGCAAATGCACGTGCGGGTAAGGGTATAACACGATTGCAACGGCAAGTCAGACATCCACAGTGATAAAAAAACACAAAAGAAATGCCACGACTCACAGTCGAACAACGTGAACGAGCCTTGGGTATGATACAGATTGGAGCCACCCACGCCCATATTGCACAAACCTTCGGTTGCTCCCGTGTTGCCGTTACCAACTTGATGCAACGTTACAGACGGACAGGGCGGACCGCTGACAGGCCAAGAACAGGCAGACCCGGGGTGACCACGCCCCATGATGACCGGTACTTGCGTACCTTGCACCTCCGAAATCGCTTCCTGACGGTGACGTCATCGGCGACAAATGCCTTAGGTCACAGGGTTAGTCGACAGACAGTGGCCAGGAGACTCAGGGCTAATGGAATCAGGGCTTTTAGACCATACAGAGGACAGCTATTGACAGCGCAACATCGTCGTCTGCGATTGAGATGGGCCCGGACTGTACGACGTTGGCAACGACGTGACTGGCAGAGGGTTGTCTTCACTGACGAAAGTCGATTCTGTATGTTTAGGGCTGATGGAAGACAACGTGTTTACCGCCGAAGGGGTGAACGAACGGCGGCATGTTGCGTGCAGGAGGTCGTACCATATGGTGGAGGGAGTGTCATGGTGTGGGGAGGGATCTGTGGGCAGGAGAGGACACAGCTAGTCATTGACGGAAACTTGACAGCTCAGCGTTACATGGATAACATTCTTCGTCCAGTTGTCCTACCATTTCTCCAACAGCAGCCACGTGGTGTCATTTATCAGCATGACAACGCTAGAGCCGATACAGCCAGAATTGTCACTAACTTCCTCGCAGCCAACAACGTCAACGTCCTGCCGTGGCCTGCACGCTCACCCGACATGTACCCCATAGAACACCTCTGGGACTTGATGGATCGTCGTGTTCGACAACGACCACACTCTCCAGCCAACCGGCAAGAACTGATCTTTGCCCTCCAAGAAGAATGGGGTCAAATCCCACGTGACCTCATCAGACGACTGACTTTTTCTGTGCGTCGAAGAGTTTTTGCGTGTATTGAGGCATTTGGTGGTCACACACGCTACTTATGACTCGTTATTGAACGTGAGCGATTGTTTATGTACTCTGGCTTTTGTCCATGATTCTGAAAGCTCGAGTTTTGTACCGCACCCAACTTTAGGGGGTTCTGACGTCATTCTCGATCGCGGTATGATTGTCATTTTCAGTGTTGATTATGTTGATATATTGATCTTCTCAATACACGTTACTTCATGCATGTATGTTTTGTTGTTTTTGAGCAAGAGTGATTTCAAACTCTGGTAGAGTTTCTTTTGGACGACAGTTTATATCTTGGTTGAAATGGTAGGCTGAATTCGAAGCCTTTTTCAGGAGAGGTTTAGCACAATTTTAAAGTTTAGCATTTGCTTCAAATGTAATTCCTAAGAAGTAATATCTGTCCCTCACTAGTTCTCTTGTATCACCCACGGTCCAAATATTCTTTTCTTCCATTTTACTTAATTTGCCAAACACCACAACATTTGTTTCGTCACCATTAATCGTTCAGTTATTTGTTGCACAAAATACACTCAGGCCATCAAGTAACACATGTAGGCATTTGGGGATCGGCCAATAGTTCTAAGTCATTGGCAAGCAACAAATGACAAATGTACAAACCATTAAGTGTTACATTATTACGAACAGATTTGACATAATATGTTAGATCATTGAAGAATAGAAATAATGTTGGAGACAACATGCATCCTTGTCATACCCCGATGCTGTATTTAAAGAATTGTGAAATGCACTCGTCAGTTTTACCCTTAACAAGAGATATCATATAGCGATCCTATTACGTTTAATACATGTCCTGAGATTTTATTTGATAAAAGCTGTGTTGAGAGTAGTGATCTATCAACTGAATCAAAGGCCTTTTGAAAGTCTACAAAGCAAGCGGATAGTATGTTGTAGTGTTATTTATGTTAAAATAACAAATACCTCATCTGATGTTCGGTAGCCGTTCTAAATCCAGACTGACAGTGGTCTTGTAAAAGAGCTTTTACCACGTATTCCATTATTCTTTTACGTATAAACTTGCAAAATAGTTTCTTCATTACCTTATCTTCGCCTGGACTTCTGTTTGTTTTAAATTGTTTTATAAAAGTGAGAATTTCATGAGCTGTTATTGGTTTATTAAGACTGCCACACATATCTCTTTGTTTTAGTGTCGAGAATATCTCGGGAGTCAGTATACTGTGTCTGAGTGGGGTATTCATGTTAAACTGCGGCATGGTATCTCATTGTGCTAGCACTATATATCGGCATTAGTCCGGACTAGTACAAGCAGCCACACACACGTGCGTGCACGTCGCTACATAAGTGTAATAATCTTGGAAGCGACGTAAAACCCCTTTTCACCTCACCACATATTCTTTCTAGCATCACTGACATAATGTTATACGTCCTCGTTATCCTCGTTATAACGCTACTGATGGGGTTGTCGCGTCCCCCATAGTTGACTATTCGTTCAATAGCACATCATATTGATATACGAACGTAATCCTGTTTTACCATACATTAATTGGATTGTCTCTTTTTCAAATGTTAACGAACGCCTTATGATGGGGACTAGCGCTCGTTTGTAGCAAGAGGAAATTCTGTATTGCGCATTTAAAGATGAACTATGGCTTTTCCAGGAAAGCCATTTTTAGCGTACCGTCATCCGGGCGGAATAATAGGGGCGCCAGACGCCTGGCGGCTGCAGTATCGTAAACCCCATTTTCGCTTCATGACACTGCGTCAAACAAAGCATCGAGTGACTGTTTAAAGATTTGGGTATTCCTTCTCCAAAACTCAAAGAATCGTCTCACTCAAATCAGCGGTTGACATTTACACGGGTTCCTTGCCCCTGTTAATATGACTCAGGCGTCAGAAGTTGTGTCATACCATCACATGATCACAGCAAGGGACAAATGATATCATTCGGAAAGATCAAGGACCTGGAATAAAAGTCAAAGGGTAGAGTTCAGCTTACTTCGTCGCCTTACGTCGGTAATGGGCAGTCACGTGGTATAAACACACAGTCGACATTTTGAGGGTTGCCAGCGTGACTGCGTTTGTGGTGAATGTATAACCTTCCTCGGTGTAAGTATTGTCTGCATTCATATTGATGGCTATGATTATGTACATAACTATATTAGTTAAAGACACGGTGGTGTTCAATATAATGGTCACACATCGAGGGGATTGTGTACCCGACTGTGTGGACAGTTGCCTTGTCATACAGCTAGTGTATTAAACGCTCTGCCAGTTGTATGACATCATCTATGGCCAGGGAACAAAACACGCCTAATGACTATATAGAAAGTCCTACATGAATTACCTTACTGTAATAGACCTGTGAAGATCCCGGTTAGAATTTGTCTTCAGCAACCCATTCCTGCTTGACGTAAGAGGCGACTAACGGGATCGGGTGGTCAGGCTCCCTGACTTGGTTGATGCATCTGATCGTATGTCATTGCGTACATAGACGCTCATGTGAATCACTGGATTGTCTGGTTCAGACGCAATTATTTTCAAACTGCAGTCATATAGCTGGAATATTGCAAATTGCGGCACACACTTTCGAAATAGTGAGAGAGTTGTGTTTTACCCCACCTTTAGCAATATTCCAGCAATATCACGGCGGGGGACACCAGAAATGGGCTTCACACATTGTACCTATGTCGGGAATCGAACCCATCTTCGTCGTGACGAGCGAACGCTTTAACCACCCGACCGCCCCCACTTTCGGAAAAAAGACTGGCATGTGTAACTCGGGAAACACGCACGCCCCACGCCACAAACGCCTCCATTACAATTAACAATGTTTACACACGCATAAGTCTACAACGGATAACAGAAATACCAGCTGGTGTCATATTGCGCCTACGAGGATAGAGTACTCTGAGCCTTGGGGGAACCTAAAGCCTGTGCCCAAATAATTCTTGAATGATTTGAGCCGAGGATTGGATTGGGTCTCCTCCACCGGCCAGTCGTTGTTTTGTTTGTTTGTTTGTTTGTTGTTTAACGCCGCGCTCAGCAATATTCCAGCTTTATTACCGCGGTCTGTAAATAATCGAGTCTGGGTCAGACAATCCAGTGATTGACATCATGAGCATTCGAATACGACTACATGCATCAACCAAGTCAGCGAGCCTGACCACCCGATCCCGTTAGCAGCCTTTTACGACAAGCATAGTCGCCTTTTACAGCAAGCATGGGTTGCTGAAGACCTATTCTACCCCGGATCTTCACGGGTCCAGTCGTTGCTGAAGCCACTTAATGCCGAGTGCCAGGAAGGATACACCGGTAATTCATCTGAATTTGTCACACTCAGCTTAACACAAGGGTCTTATCCTGTTGAAAGTCGTCATTGAGGTCAAGTGTTGTGTAATTATGTCTCAATGCACCAACCGTATACCACAGAGTCATCGAGATCTAGAATTAAACAGACGCCTGGCTGTTGGTTTGAGTGGCAGGTGATGAGTGGTGTATGCTATCCGTGGAACTCGAGGAGTTTGCCTCTCAGAACGATGTGGATGAAAATACAGCCCCAAGACTGTAACTCCATCTTCACTGGTGGTGTTAGACTAACATTTAGTCTCTGAAATCTTATATTACACAATATCCTTCTTGACTCTAAAAATAAAAAAAAATCTCTATGCTGATTTCAGATGTGGAATAGAGCTAGCTTGAGATGGCTAGACTTGCTTTTGTATGCATTTCTAGATTATTATTTTTTCATAAAATAAATATATTCCACGGTCATGGTGCAGGACTATGGTGGTGTTCATAAGGGAAGCAATTGCAGTTGCTATGTACCACCTAAATTAACGTCCGCATGATACTATATACCTTACCAGATGTACTGGGTCCTAATTTTCTGTTTGATTTATCGCGTCCCGTTTTCATGCTTAATGTTTGCACTGGGTAACAGTCCAGGTGTGTGATTGTGTGTAGGGTTGAAAGCCGCCAGGGCACCTTCAAAACATGTTTCGAAACATATTCCATTAAAAGTAACCTTGAAAACATGCCAAACACACAGCAAACTCATACCGTGTAGAACGTCAACACCGGAGAAACATCTACATCATCTGCCGGAACACAGTCCATTTGGGTCAAATGCAAACTGAAAAGTATATGACTGGAAAATCAGTGATGACACCAGGTGTTGGCGGAATGGGTACGCTTGTCCCGCTCACCAGGCAGAACCCGCCACACACACACGTTCCATAAAAAGTAAGTGGATGCTGCCTCACCGCGCACATCCGTACTCCTGCCCGGCGAGCGGCCTGCAAACCAAATAATCATGTGACACGATATCGCGTTTACTCCTCGTATTGAAACTAAAGACGATGTAATAATTTGCATTTACGTCTGCATACAAAAGACGTTTTAGTAGTATCAGTCGGGGTATATTAGGCTAACATCTAGTACTCTGCAATGAACATATCTCTACAGAAAAAAACGTTGTTAGGTTATCTTAATAAAAAATATAAGAAAAGGGAGCGCAGAGACTCCTCAATTCCCGATACTGCAGTAATCTAGACTTGCCAAACATTATAGACTTGCATGGGCTGATTAGATATATTTGTATCAGGGTTTGTATGACAGACTAAATGTATGTTAACTTATAATATATAATATAATATACATAATATGATGAGTAGTAACTAGCCGCTCTACGCTGTGATTGCCAGGATAAGTTATGAATTTAGACCCTGGGAGAAACCCCGTACTATAAATAGAACAGCCCCAAGCGGTGGCATGTGGTCCTTTGCACACGGGCTTATGCTTCTATAAGCAGAATGTGAAGCCAGGCCGCGTAGTTGGAGTAGGCCGCGTAGTTGGAGTAGAGGTAAGGCAGGCTGTTGGTTCTCCTTTATAATTATGTGTTGAACAGACTTTGAAGTATGCTGATGGTATAACTACATGCATGTCAGCGGTGCTATGCTGTAACTAGGGCAGCTGATGGACGGAGTGGTATTTGTCCAAAACACCCATTCCCCTTTTCTGGACCGACTAAACTCTTTAACATTGTCCAAAATAAGGAGAAATTTGATGTTGCGCAAGACGCCAACGCGCTTCAGAGAGGCATTTGGGGTGTGGGCTCAAGCGTAACAGAGCTGTACATCATTTTATCATGACTACCTCCCATGAACAGACTTAAAAAACAATATTTTGTCAAGTGAGGTGAGGTGAAATGGGGTTTAACGTCGCGTCCAAGATTATTGCACTTATATAGCGACGTGCATGTACGTGTGTGTGTGTGTGTTTGGCTGCTTGTACTAGTCCGGACTGATGCCGATTTTTAGGGCTAGCTCACTGAGATACCATGCCGCAGTTTAACATGAATACCCCACTCAGACACAGTATACTGACTCCGAGCTGACCAGTCCTTGTATTAGCCCCGTAATGCCGAGCGCCAGACAGGGTAACAACAAGTACCATTTTTTAACGTCTTTTGGCATGACGCGGCCGGGCATCGAACCCCGGACCTTCCGCTCTCCGGGCGGACGCTCTACCATTAGATCACGGAGGCGGTCATTTTCCCAAGTGACAACACTGGCCTAAGAATACGCGGATAAAGGCTTCTGATCATTCTTTATTATGGCCATCTCGCAAGCGGCGGCTTATATTTCCCCTCTGGATTAACACTGACCGGAAGTGTGCAAGAACGAACATTTAGACAACTTCTTGCGTGGATCGATGATGGCAAACATATTAGTCCAGATTATTTACAGGTCACTGTCATACGTGCAGCGTTAAACAACATGCATCACTGCAAGTACCTGGTGTATACTGGTAGAACGGGTTTATGATCGACAACTCGACACCATTTTACTGTGTCACTCAGAGCTTTACGGCATGTTCGTGAGGTTTGTTTGTTTGTTTGTTTGTTGTTTAACGCCCCACTCAGCAATATTCCAGCTACATGACGGCGGTCTGTACATAATCGAGTCTGGATCAGACAATCCAGTGATTGACATCATAAGCATCGATCCGCGCAATTCGGATACGATGACATGCATCAAGCAAGTCAGCGAGCCTGACCACCCGATCCTGTTAGTATCCTTTTACGACAAGCATAGTCGCCTTTTACGGCAAGCATAGTCGCCTTTTACGGTTAGCATGGGTTGTTGAAGACCTATTCTACCCCGGATATACACGGGTGACATTACGATTTGATGTCAGGCTGGTGGAGTATGCCTGACACATGAAACATGAGACATTACAATTGGACATTACAACTGGACATTACAGCTGGACATTACAACTGGACATTACAGCTGGACATTACAGCTGGACATTACAACTGGACATTACAGCTGGACATTACAGCTGGACATTACAACTGGACATTACAACTGGACATTACAACTGGACATTACAGCTGGACATTACAACTGGACATTACAACTGGACATTACAGCTGGACATTACAACTGGACATTACAACTGGACATTACAACTGGACATTACAGCTGGACATTACAACTGGACATTACAACTGGACATTACAGCTGGACATTACAGCTGGTCATTACAACTGGACATTACAACTGGACATTACAACTGGACATTACAGCTGGACATTACAGCTGGACATTACAACTGGACATTACAACTGGACATTACAGCTGGACATTACAACTGGACATTACAACTGGACATTACAGCTTGACATTACAACTGGACATTACAGCTTGACATTACAACTGGACATTACAGCTTGACATTACAACCGGACATTACAACTGGACATTACAACTGGACATTACAGCTGGACATTACAGCTGGTCATTACAACTGGACATTACAGCTGGACATTACAGCTGGTCATTACAACTGGACATTACAACTGGACATTACAACTGGACATTACAGCTGGACATTACAGCTGGTCATTACAACTGGACATTACAACTGGACATTACAACTGGACATTACAACTGGACATTACAACTGGGCATTACAACTGGACATTACAGCTGGTCATTACAACTGGACATTACAACTGGACATTACAACTGGACATTACACCTCGATATTATAATGTCCCTGGTATATGCGACAAACATATGTCAATTAAATGTCAATTGTACAAGTCATAAGTTCAATTCACTGCTGACGAAACATGACTTGTTAGATATAATATCAAATGCCATTATCAGGAATAATCTGTAAAAGGGTCAGCAAATAATATCAAGGAGAAGAATTAACACAGTTCATAGATGATTTTCTTTTCAAATCCTTACATGCTACCAGGGTCTGGTGGTAGAGCGTCCGCCCGGAGAACGGAAAGTCGTGGGTTCGATCCCCGGCTGCGTCATACAAAAGGATGTTAAAAGATAGTACTTGTTGTTACCCTGTCAAGCGTATCACATTAAGGGGCTTAAACAAGAATTGGTCGAATCTAAGTCAGTATCGTATGCCTGAGAGGGGTATTCATGTTAATCTGCGGCATGGTATCTAAGTAGGCTAGCACTATAAATCGGCATCAGTCCGGACTAAGTACAAGCAGCCACAGACACACGGGCATGCACGTCGCTATAAAAGTGCAATAATCTTGGACGCGACGTTAAACCCCATTTTACCTTTCACTTCACTTTACGTGCTAACAGGAACGTACATGTGCATGGTCTGTTTATAAACCTTTTTTGTCATTATGTTTACAGGATAAGCTTTCCAAGACACCAAATCTGTGGACCAGATTGAAAGTGATGACGTGATTTCGGATCAGGCCTCTACAATGGATGTTACAAAGGACGAGAGCCCGCCCAGCGTGATAGCTGTTAGCCATCATGATACTGATGATGTTCAGGGTGCTTCTGGAGGTGGGGAGACGGGGGAGACTCCCCATGACTTACACAGCAATCCGTCTGGTGCTTCCAGGTTCAGTGTGTCACATTCCGGAGAATCGCGGGAGAATTCTGAGACTGGAAACAAAAGGGACCTGAGTGTCTGCAGCAAATGGAAAGTAACCGAAAGGCTTAATGAGAAAATGCTTGCCTCTCGCAAACCTTCATTACTGGCACCAATCGCTAAGTGGATTTGGACATTACTTCTTGGACTGTTGCTTCTCGCATGCCTGTCAGCCAGCAAGTTGTCTGTCGTTGGTCTAGCAGAGAGATTAAACAACTCTACAAGAGGAGCCATATCTGCGAGCACCAGAGACGGGAGAATAGAAGCTATTCGTGTATTTCTGATGATAGCCATGATTCTACTCGTGCCGTACTGTTTCAATCTTCTCAGAGCTTTGTTCCTGGCGACCTTCAGGAACGACATGCCGTGGCCAAGCAGCAAGTCTTTAATAATAGTCAGTATATTCAGGAACGACATGCCGTGGCCAAGCAGCAAGTCTTTAATAATAGTGAGTATATTCAGGAACGACATGCCGTGGCCAAGCAGCAAGTCTTTAATAATAGTGAGTATATTCAGGAACGACATGCCGTGGCCAAGCAGCAAGTCTTTAATAATAGTCAGTATATTCAGGAACGACAAGCCGTGGCCAAGCAGCAAGTCTTTAATAATAGTCAATATATTCAGGAACGACATGCCGTGGCCAAGCAGCAAGTCTTTAATAATAGTGAGTATATTCAGGAACGACATGCCGTGGCCAAGCAGCAAGTCTTTAATAATAGTCAGTATATTCAGGAACGACATGCCGTGGCCAAGCAGCAAGTCTTTAATAATAGTCAGTATATTCAGGAACGACATGCCGTGGCCAAGCAGCAAGTCTTTAATAATAGTCAGTATATTCAGGAACGACATGCCGTGGCCAAGCAGCAAGTCTTTAATAATAGTCAGTATATTCAGGAACGACATGCCGTGGCCAAGCAGCAAGTCTTTAATAATAGTCAGTATATTCAGGAACGACATGCCGTGGCCAAGCAGCAAGTCTTTAATAATAGTGAGTATATTCAGGAACGACAAGCCGTGGCCAAGCAGCAAGTCTTTAATAATAGTCAGTATATTCAGGAACGACATGCCGTGGCCAAGCAGCAAGTCTTTAATAATAGTGAGTATATTCAGGAACGACATGCCGTGGCCAAGCAGCAAGTCTTTAATAATAGTCAGTATATTCAGGAACGACATGCCGTGGCCAAGCAGCAAGTCTTTAATAATAGTGAGTATATTCAGGAACGACATGCCGTGGCCAAGCAGCAAGTCTTTAATAATAGTGAGTATATTCAGGAACGACAAGCCGTGGCCAAGCAGCAAGTCTTTAATAATAGTCAGTATATTCAGGAACGACATGCCGTGGCCAAGCAGCAAGTCTTTAATAATAGTCAGTATATTCAGGAACGACATGCCGTGGCCAAGCAGCAAGTCTTTAATAATAGTCAGTATATTCAGGAACGACATGCCGTGGCCAAGCAGCAAGTCTTTAATAATAGTCAGTATATTCAGGAACGACATGCCGTGGCCAAGCAGCAAGTCTTTAATAATAGTGAGTATATTCAGGAACGACAAGCCGTGGCCAAGCAGCAAGTCTTTAATAATAGTCAGTATATTCAGGAACGACATGCCGTGGCCAAGCAGCAAGTCTTTAATAATAGTCAGTATATTCAGGAACGACATGCCGTGGCCAAGCAGCAAGTCTTTAATAATAGTCAGTATATTCAGGAACGACATGCCGTGGCCAAGCAGCAAGTCTTTAATAATAGTCAGTATATTCAGGAACGACATGCCGTGGCCAAGCAGCAAGTCTTTAATAATAGTCAGTATATTCAGGAACGACATGCCGTGGCCAAGCAGCAAGTCTTTAATAATAGTCAGTATATTCAGGAACGACATGCCGTGGTCAAGCAGCAAGTCTTTAATAATAGTCAGTATATTCAGGAACGACATGCCGTGGCCAAGCAGCAAGTCTTTAATAATAGTCAGTATATTCAGGAACGACATGCCGTGGCCACGCAGCAAGTCTTTAATAATAGTCAGTATATTCAGGAACGACATGCCGTGGCCAAGCAGCAAGTCTTTAATATTAGTCAGTATATTCAGGAACGACATGCCGTGGCCAAGCAGCAAGTCTTTAATAATAGTCAGTATATTCAGGAACGACAAGCCGTGGCCAAGCAGCAAGTCTTTAATAATAGTGAGTATATTCAGGAACGACATGCCGTGGCCAAGCAGCAAGTCTTTAATAATAGTCAGTATATTCAGGAACGACATGCCGTGGCCAAGCAGCAAGTCTTTAATAATAGTCAGTATATTCAGGAACGACATGCCGTGGCCAAGCAGCAAGTCTTTAATAATAGTCAGTATATTCAGGAACGACATGCCGTGGCCACGCAGCAAGTCTTTAATAATAGTCAGTATATTCAGGAACGACATGCCGTGGCCACGCAGCAAGTCTTTAATAATAGTCAGTATATTCAGGAACGACATGCCGTGGCCAAGCAGCAAGTCTTTAATAATAGTCAGTATATTCAGGAACGACATGCCGTGGCCAAGCAGCAAGTCTTTAATAATAGTCAGTATATTCAGGAACGACATGCCGTGGCCAAGCAGCAAGTCTTTAATAATAGTCAGTATATTCAGGAACGACATGCCGTGGCCAAGCAGCAAGTCTTTAATAATAGTCAGTATATTCAGGAACGACATGCCGTGGCCAAGCAGCAAGTCTTTAATAATAGTCAGTATATTCAGGAACGACATGCCGTGGCCACGCAGCAAGTCTTTAATAATAGTCAGTATATTCAGGAACGACATGCCGTGGCCAAGCAGCAAGTCTTTAATAATAGTCAGTATATTCAGGAACGACATGCCGTGGCCAAGCAGCAAGTCTTTGATAATAGTCAGTATATTCAGGAACGACATGCCGTGGCCAAGCAGCAAGTCTTTGATAATAGTCAGTATATTCAGGAACGACATGCCGTGGCCAAGCAGCAAGTCTTTGATAATAGTCAGTATATTCAGGAACGACATGCCGTGGCCAAGCAGCAAGTCTTTAATAATAGTCAGTATATTCAGGAACGACATGCCGTGGCCAAGCAGCAAGTCTTTAATAATAGTCAGTATATTCAGGAACGACATGCCGTGGCCAAGCAGCAAGTCTTTAATAATAGTCAGTATTTTCAGGAACGACATGCCGTGGCCAAGCAGCAAGTCTTTAATAATAGTCAGTATATTCAGGAACGACATGCCGTGGCCAAGCAGCAAGTCTTTAATAATAGTCAGTATATTCAGGAACGACATGCCGTGGCCAAGCAGCAAGTCTTTAATAATAGTCAGTATATTCAGGAACGACATGCCGTGGCCAAGCAGCAAGTCTTTAATAATAGTCAGTATATTCAGGAACGACATGCCGTGGCCAAGCAGCAAGTCTTTAATAATAGTCAGTATATTCAGGAACGACATGCCGTGGCCAAGCAGCAAGTCTTTAATAATAGTCAGTATATTCAGGAACGACATGCCGTGGCCAAGCAGCAAGTCTTTAATAATAGTCAGTATATTCAGGAACGACATGCCGTGGCCAAGCAGCAAGTCTTTAATAATAGTCAGTATATTCAGGAACGACATGCCATGGCCAAGCAGCAAGTCTTTAATAATAGTCAGTATATTCAGGAACGACAAGCCGTGGCCAAGCAGCAAGTCTTTAATTATAGTCAGTATATTCAGGAACGACATGCCGTGGCCAAGCAGCAAGTCTTTAATAATAGTCAGTATATTCAGGAACGACATGCCGTGGCCAAGCAGCAAGTCTTTATTAATAGTCAGAATATTCAGGAACGACATGCCGTGGCCAAGCAGCAAGTCTTTAATAATAGTCAGTATATTCAGGAACGACATGCCGTGGCCAAGCAGCAAGTCTTTAATAATAGTCAGTATATTCAGGAACGACATGCCGTGGCCAAGCAGCAACTCTTTGATAATAGTCAGTATATTCAGGAACGACATGCCGTGGCCAAGCAGCAAGTCTTTGATAATAGTCAGTATATTCAGGAACGACATGCCGTGGCCAAGCAGCAAGTCTTTAATAATAGTCAGTTTATTCAGGAACGACATGCCGTGGCCAAGCAGCAAGTCTTTAATAATAGTCAGTATATTCAGGAACGACATGCCGTGGCCAAGCAGCAAGTCTTTAATAATAGTCAGTATATTCAGGAACGACATGCCGTGGCCAAGCAGCAAGTCTTTAATAATAGTCAGTATATTCAGGAACGACATGCCGTGGCCAAGCAGCAAGTCTTTAATAATAGTCAGTATATTCAGGAATGAGACATGCCATGGCCAAGCAGCAAGTCTTTAATAATAGTGAGTATATTCAGGAACGACATGCCGTGGCCAAGCAGCAAGTCTTTAATAATAGTCAGTATATTCAGGAACGACATGCCGTGGCCAAGCAGCAAGTCTTTAATAATAGTCAGTATATTCAGGAACGACATGCCGTGGCCAAGCAGCAAGTCTTTAATAATAGTCAGTATATTCAGGAACGACATGCCGTGGCCAAGCAGCAAGTCTTTAATAATAGTCAGTATATTCAGGAACGACATGCCGTGGCCAAGCAGCAAGTCTTTAATAATAGTCAGTATATTCAGGAACGACATGCCGTGGCCAAGCAGCAAGTCTTTAATAATAGTCAGTATATTCAGGAACGACATGCCGTGGCCAAGCAGCAAGTCTTTAATAATAGTCAGTATATTCAGGAACGACATGCCGTGGCCAAGCAGCAAGTCTTTAATAATAGTCAGTATATTCAGGAACGACATGCCGTGGCCAAGCAGCAAGTCTTTAATAATAGTCAGTATATTCAGGAACGACATGCCGTGGCCAAGCAGCAAGTCTTTAATAATAGTCAGTATATTCAGGAACGACATGCCATGGCCAAGCAGCAAGTCTTTAATAATAGTCAGTATATTCAGGAACGACAAGCCGTGGCCAAGCAGCAAGTCTTTAATAATAGTCAGTATATTCAGGAACGACATGCCGTGGCCAAGCAGCAAGTCTTTAATAATAGTCAGTATATTCAGGAACGACATGCCGTGGCCAAGCAGCAAGTCTTTATTAATAGTCAGAATATTCAGGAACGACATGCCGTGGCCAAGCAGCAAGTCTTTAATAATAGTCAGTATATTCAGGAACGACATGCCGTGGCCAAGCAGCAAGTCTTTAATAATAGTCAGTATATTCAGGAACGACATGCCGTGGCCAAGCAGCAAGTCTTTAATAATAGTGAGTATATTCAGGAACGACATGCCGTGGCCAAGCAGCAAGTCTTTAATAATAGTCAGTATATTCAGGAACGACATGCCGTGGCCAAGCAGCAAGTCTTTAATAATAGTCAGTATATTCAGGAACGACATGCCGTGGCCAAGCAGCAAGTCTTTAATAATAGTCAGTATATTCAGGAACGACATGCCGTGGCCAAGCAGCAAGTCTTTAATAATAGTCAGTATATTCAGGAACGACATGCCGTGGCCAAGCAGCAAGTCTTTAATAATAGTCAGTATATTCAGGAACGACATGCCGTGGCCAAGCAGCAAGTCTTTAATAATAGTCAGTATATTCAGGATTTTGTTCCACAACGCCTCTTGTGTTCTACTGCGTTTACAATAAAATGTGATTCAGAATTCAAAAGTGTTTTTATCGACCCTCCACTAGCAATTCTAAATGCATAATTGCAGGATTTAAACAAGAACAAGTGCCTTAATGGCACACTTACAAATCGCATTTGTTAAAAAAATACCTTGTGACATTTTCTCTTATGAGAGACCACTGATATATACACTTCGGGACAGGGAACATAAACACAATTTGATGAAAATTATATCAAATTCTATCAATAATAAAATATAATATTCAACGTCCAACAGAAGATGACCATCAGTCTCGATCATCTGCCAACTCCTTTGGGGGTAATACGTAAATATCGAGAAACATGTTTGCCCTGATAGTATTTGAATGTGGGCATCAATTCTCGAGGAAAGGGTTGTTCAATCATCACAATGTTTCAGAAGTGGGTCCAAATCCTATTATCTTCCGTCCAAATGCCAGATCCGCCATGGTATTTATTCTTGTTTGACATGCCGTAAACCAAGCTCACTCACTCACTCACTCTTACACTCAAACACTCACTCATTCATACACTCACTCACTCACTGAAATGCTAAATTTATGTTTTTCAGGGAGTTGCTGTTGCCGTAATGGAGGCATTTGGACTGTGTTTGTTTGCATTGAAAGTGTTGGTCAAACACAAAGGCTACCTTGCCATACTTCTCATGAATGCTGTGTTTGTCGTACCATTCCTTGTCAAAACAGTCTTCTACGCAACAAATCGACGACAACATCGAAGAGGCAAATGGATCTTTGATCATGTGCTTGGGGGCATCTTTCAGATCACTGGTTTTGGCTTGGTTGTGTTCCTTGTTTCAGAACAAGACAGTGGTGATATATGGCATGTGTTCGTTGCCCTTGTCTGTCTCACTGTAGCCTGGGTCCCACACATACAACAACTGACCGTAAATCCGACACGGAGACCTGACGAGACATCTGACGGGACTGGAAATGGTGTAGAAGACACTGAAACCAGCGTTGCTGGAGGCGGTGGACAATCAACCAATCCAACTACCCAAGTCGTCATTACTACATGGAAGATGGCAATGATTTCCAACTTTGTTAAAGTTGTCAGTGTGCTTATTTTCAGCTATATATTGTTTTTTATTGATGGCAACGTCTACACTACTGATACTTCTGAAGAATTCCTTGAGGCATGGAGGTTTATCGTCAACAGTGATTTTAATTACTTTCTCACAAATATAATTACAGTACTGGTTGGATACTTTGTGTCGGTACTTGCCTGCCAGACTGGCTTACAGAAATGGGCCTTCGCTGTCCCTATCTGTGTGACCGGTCCTCTCTTCCTGGTGGTGATGTTGGTGAAAGACTGGTGTACTTTTGTCATGCCATTCTCTCCGGGGGCGTGTGTAGACGACTACAGTAAGGTATGGGCAATGATAGCAGCCACAGCGTGTTTCTTCCTGGCTCATCTTCTGTCTGCAACATTGCCGATTTTCAGAAGCAAGTCCACCATTCTCCAGAAGGAATCATCAGTAAGTATTCTGGTTTTATCTGGTATAACCAATGAAGTTAAGGGATGTAATATGGCATACAACGTACACTATTTCTTTCAAGTCTACGTTGTTTGTTTGTTATCCCCCCCCCCCCCCCCCCGGCATATAATGCGGGGGGATATAGTGATCAGCCAGTCTGTCTGTCCGTCCGTCTGTCCGTCCGTAATCATTTCCTTTTCCGGGGCAGAATTCGAAAACCATTCAGTGTATTTGATCGAAACTTAGCAAATCTATCAGGCACATACTGAAGTGGTGCCTTTTGATATTTTGGGATTTTTCTCATTTTATTTTTTTTTAATTTTTATGGAATGAAGTTGGACATAGACTCAATTAGGGATGGGGTCCGTTTCCGGGGCAGAATTCGAAAACCATTCAGTGTATTTGATCGAAACTTGGCAAATCTATCAGGCACATACTGAAGTGGAGCCTTTTGATATTTTGGGATTTTTCTAATTTTTATTTTTTTAAATGTTTATGGAATGAAGTTCGACATAGACTCAATTGGGGATGGGGTTCGTTTCCGGGGCAGAATTCGAAAACCATTCAGTGGGTAAACAATGTATGCTTCTAAAAGAACATTCAACTGTAGACTCATTACATACAGAATTGCACATTTACTAGTGGTTACTTTACAGACAGCTGCCGGGGAGATATGTCATCTTTCTGATGACTCTTGTTTGTTGTTTATTGCCGAACTCAGCAATATTCCAGCTATATGACGGCGGTCTGTAAATAATCGAGTCTTGACCAGATAATCCAGTGGTTGACATCATGAACATCGACCAATGCAATTGGGATACTATGACATACATCAACCAAGTCAGCGAGCCTGACCACCCGATCACCGGACCCCCTTTGCTTGGCAGAGTAAGCTTACTGTAGGTCCCGAACAGGATTTCTTGAATATTCATGTCCGGGAATGAGAAGGGTTGTATGACATAAGGCCATTGTGGCTATATTGCACTTTACGGGTGAGTCAGACAGCTGTGGGACGTTGCTCATAATATCAATCATCGGTTTGTCTGGTACTCGATTATTTACAGTGAAGTCATGAAGACTGTTTGATCGGATGTGTGCATTGTCCTACATGATATTGTGATTGGAGCACCTTTAAGTTCTTGTTCTTTTCAAGTTTCCCTGGCTTTCAGTTGGGTTTTAAGAGGTGTGGAGGTGGTGAAGTATGTTTCAATACCTTTTTAATTACTTACCAACCTCTAAAATGTCATTTAAACAGTGCGGAAATATAGCAGGAATCTAGCTGACATCAATGTAAAACAACAAACGAAGATATAGGAAATGATAAAACCATCATTTCAGAACCTGTCCGCTGCTCATTATGACTGTAAATGGTATCCAGAAGCATGCTTTCAATGTTAACCTCTTATGACTTCCAGATAGTGTGGCAACCAATCAATCTTGTCAGTTTTATGATGATTGGTTGACACAAGCAAAAGGTATCATTTCAAAAACCCGAGGCCATATTCACTTAAAGATTGAAGTTGTATTTGTTGACGTTCATCAGCTGATGAACGTCAACAAATACAACGTTAGTCCTTATATTGACAGATGCATCAATCAAAACAAAACAATCCATTAAACATAAATTTTTAATTATTTAAAACGAACTATATCAGCGCGGAGAGTCGTAACTTCATCCGTCCCAAACATTCCATTTGGAGTGACATCCCTTGGTTTTACAAACGGCAGAAACTGGCGGCTACGACAACGTCATTTGCTTAAAATAAAAGTTGCACCCAGTAAAGTTAGCGTTGGAAAGAAACCCAGACCCGGCTGATGCTGAAAATGGATTGATAATATTTTAAGGCAAGAATGCAGTATACCGGACAACTTCCGCCATTTGGGTAAGGGATGTGCACGAGCTTGTCGCCTCGCTAAAACAACAGGGGTCACTCAACGGCCTGAATTAAATGCTTTCGAAAGTAAATGAAATGTTTAATTACCAAAGTTGATACAAAATACTTTATTAGTCAAACAAACATGGCGGATTGGTGTCCGGTATACTGCAGGTGTACCGTAACGTTCTGTGAACTTTGGGCGTGTCTTTGAGTGGTGATTTCTTTTGGTAAGTCGAGCATTCTCTGTTAAAGCTTCGAATGGACGCTTCATTTCGGTGACCCGACATATACATGATCTGTCTGACTTCAGAGCCTGCATCATTCAAAGCCTAAATCGATGTTGCTCTCAGTTTATGTTTTATGTTATTTTTAGACATTGAGGAATTCCCGCAAAGTAGTTCTGTATGTCTCCGCGCGATTGACAACGTAATCACGCGACACACTGACGTTCATCGGGAAATGATTGACAGACAGCTTGGTAGTCTTCACCAAGGCGAGGTCACCCGCTACTGTCAATAGAACACTTTCAAATTATATATGTTATATTGTGGACATATTAATTTTGATAATTTTATCATCATCAGATATTCTGGCTGCCGTCTTACAATGGAGTCTTGCTGGAACAGTGGTTGATGCTCAACATGCAGACAAGACCACGTGAACAGCTGCGACCAGGACCACACAAATCCCACACCAAGAGTCAAGTGTACATCTGCACCACCATGTACAGAGAGGTGACCTCGTGCATTTTTCCTGAATTCATTTTAATGTTAGGGAAACAGTTTCAAGTCAACGCATTTTTTCATTGAAGAGATAATATACAGATGTATGGGTTTTGAGTCAAAGAGTGTGTTCACACTTCAGTTCTAGTCATGTCAAGTTCTAATGGATTTAAATGAAAACGTTTACGTTTTAATATGGTCTAGATACTAGGTTGGTTGGTTGGTTTGTTGTTTTACGCCGCACTCAGCAATATTACAGCTATATGACGGCGTTGACCTACATCAACCAAGTCAGCGAGCCTGGCCACCCGATCCCGTTAGTCGCCTTTTACGACAAGCATAGTCGCCTTTTATGGCAAGCATGGGTTGCTGAAGATCTATTCTAACCCGGATCTTCACGGGTCTGGATACTAGGTATTATTTCAGTGATCTATTCATGTAAGTTGCGTACAGATTTATCTTTTCTTCCCTATGGAATCTGTTTTGGCATTAATGCGAGACTGATCAGTATCTAAGACTGGCGTTTTGTGTTTAGAAAGTCAAGGCTGACCAACACATATAAGTGAATAACCATTCTATTTTCCCCTGTAAGAGATGTTCGTGCAGGTATGAGATAATACCTGCCTCTTTTGTTATCTTGTAGTAATGTTCGCTTTTGTATCACCAGAATGAAGTGGAGATGCGACAACTTCTCCAGTCCATCAATCAAATCAATTTGGCACGTGCTGATGATGACAAGTTCTTTGAGTCCCACGTCCTCTTTGACAGTGGAATACAGAAGAAAACCATCTCGGAATTTCCGCTACAACTTCTGACTCTGATCGAGGAAACTCTAGGCACGTTTTTTTTGTTTTTTGGGGGGTTTTTTTATTAAAAAAAAAAAAAAAAAACAACTCTAGGCACGTATTTACCTGCTGGAGGTTCCCTCTGCTGTGAGGGGGGATCCACCTACGATCTGCCTTTATTGTGGAACAGGAGTGGCAAAGTCGTTTTTGGCGCCGGAATTCGAGTTGCTTGCGTTAGGCTTTCCAACAAACCTC
Organism: Haliotis rufescens; assembly: GCF_023055435.1. NCBI lineage: Eukaryota > Metazoa > Mollusca > Gastropoda > Lepetellida > Haliotidae > Haliotis > Haliotis rufescens. Next base: position 36,379,203 of record NW_025963824.1, on the reverse strand, counting down.
TAACTGTGGGTTAGAATCCCGGATCGCTCTCATTGTATATTTATGTCAGCTCGGGCCTTTATACCCCAGGAAGCTGACACGCCGTGATAACATTGAAAGTTTGTTTGTTTGTTGTTTAACGCCGCACTCAGCAATATTCTAGGTGTATGACGGCGCATCCCAACCAGACAATCCAGTGATTGACATCATGAACATCGATCTATGCAACTGGGATACAATTACATGCATCAACCAAGTCAGCAAGGTTGACCACACTATCTCGTTAGTCGCCACTTACGACAATTATAGATTGCTGATGACCAAGTCCAACCCAGAATCTTCACAGAACGATACGATTGAACGCTTTTCAGAGGACATGTAACCAGTACAACTGTACTGAACTTGCACTTAGCAAATTTTTAATCGCTTCATACTAACGTAACTACCATACTTTACTATTTTACGCCATATTTGAGCAATATTCCTTCAGTATCAAAGCCTTGGGAGGGAGAGGCTATGCGTGGGGAAGAGAGGTGGCACCGGCAATTGTCGAACACATACGAGTACGATTGGGCCCTGGTAGTCGTCTGAGCGCTATTACTATCCCACACGTCGGCGAAGACAAAATCTAAGGCTCCAGGGGCCCTTTCAGCACTGACGAATTGGAGTCCCTTGCTGAGAGAATGATGTTATACAATTCACAACAAATTAAGGGCGGTCGGGTAGCCTAGTGGTTAAAGCGTTCGCTCGTCACGCCGAAGACCCGGGTTCGATTCCCGACATGGGTACAATGCGTGAAGCCCATTTCTGGTGTCCCCCGCCGTGATATTACTGGAATATTGCTAATAACGGCGTAAAACTATACGCACTCACTCACTCACAACAAATTAATGTCTAACCTCACGCCTCCTCCCCTCCAGGTATTATGACAGACAACTGCACGAAGGTGGAGACACCATACGGAATGAAGTTGAGTTGGAACCTGCCGCAGCCTTCTTCCAAAGTCAGACCAATGACGTTCAACATACATCTGAAGGACGGACGTAAAGTAAATCACGTTACATCGCATATATATTGCCATTAAATGAAAAAAGGAGAGTGCATTTATAATGCCGTTGTGGGTAAACAATAAAAATCACTGAGAACAGGAAACTGTCTTTAGTTTATACGAACAATATTATTTTGAAATGTTACGGGGTTTCTCCGCGGAGCAGGTTTCTACAAATACACGTGCAAGAGTGATGGGAACAATTCCTGTTGTTTATTAATGCCATTTAACCGTGTGATTTGTCAACTATTATCCTCGGGATGATCAAGGATAATAACAATCATGAAGATAACTCCAGTGAAAAGGATGGTATTAATCATTGAGCAGTTTTGTGGTAGAAATATGTAAAGTGGTATTGCTTGTCCAATCATATTTTCGATATGTTTACGCAACATAACTGTTTTAAAGTTTAATTATTGGAATTCTTAATATTCAAAGGAAGATACATCTCTATTGTTTTCTCCACTTTGGTGAGATTGTTGTTTTTGATGACTGACTTACACTTTTTTTATATATTTGAAGAGACTTGCAAATATCAAATGTGTGCGTCAACCTGTATGGTGTTTTTGATATCTTTTGTCAGATCAAATATCTCAGATCAACATATTGTGAATATGTCCCACGGTGTGGTTGCAGGTTCGAAATAAGAAACGATGGAGCCAAATCATGTACATGTCCTACGTGGTCGACTTCCTGATGACGTGTAAGTACATGTAGCTATCACTATGTCAGATTACTTCACTGTTTAGGGACCGACCACTGGATATTCTTGGGGATGAGATTTTGTATCGAGACTGGAGATTTATTCGGCTGCAGCCAGATAAATATTTTTAAAAACATACTGCGCGTTCGGTTCCATATTCAATTTTGCGCGGTTAAATCTACAGGTGACCTAGCTCTACATTGAAAACACAGCTCGTTTATCTCCTAACTGTGTCACTTAGGTCTGCTGGTGATATATCATGTTCTGTCAGACGGTCTGCCTCTTCTGATGTTATTGTAGGACCTCTGCGTTATAGTGTCCCATGATATATTATTCATTAGTTTGTTTGTTGTTTAACGCCGCACTCAGCAATATTCAAGCTATATGACGGGGGTCTGTAAATTATCGAGTCTGGACCAGATAATCCAGTGATTAACATCATTAGCATCGATCCCCACAATTGGGATACGATGACATGCATCTACCAAGTCAGTGACCACCCGATCCCGTCGTTCGCCTCTTACGACAAGCATAGTCACCTCTTACGGCAAGCATGGGTTGCTGAAGACCTATTCTATATTATCTACAAGAAATTAACAGTTTATGAATTGATACTCTTTCAAAATATAATCTTAGTTCATGTTCCAAAGAATATAAGGACGCTCTCATCCCCGTTATATCATCAGCGAATGATGAGGACTGCTACATCCTGACCACCGATGCCGACGTCAAATTTACTCCAGACTCGGTTGAAGCCCTCCTTGACCTCATGACACGTGACCGCTCAGTTGGCGCAGTATGCGCACGCACCCACCCTATCGGAAGTGGCCCACTTGTATGGTATCAAGTGTTCGAGTACGCTATACGACACTGGTTCCAAAAGGTTTGTGTTTTCTAGATCTCATTGCAATACAATCCAACCCGACATTTATCGTATCCGCATGTTTGTTTGTTTGTTGTTTAACGCCGCAATATTCCAGCTATATGACAGCTGTCTGTAAATAATCGAGTCTAGACCAGCCAATCCAGCATCTTCCCAAGGCAAGTGAGTTAACTGACTTTAAAAGTCAAGTTTCCAGCACTTGCATTTGTTTCAAACAAAACGGTGACGCCCAGTCAAGACGATCTGATCGATAATCAAGATCTATATTGTGATAAAACGAGTCTTACATCGCGAAGTGCATCAAATCACGTGAGCACCTTGATTAAAAACATGAAAAGATTTAGAAAATATCTGTTGACAACGAGCTAGCGGTGCACATGCTTTGCAACTCCTGCAGTCTACCGAAATCTGCATGACACTTTACGAACCGGATTTCGATTTCGGTGCGCGATTTTGATTGGACTATGCATAGACTCGTTAGTCCAGCCAAAATCTAACTCCATAATACCAGCCTAGTTCGGTAAGGGTGGAAACTGGACTTTATAGTCGGTTAACTCACTTGCCTCGGGAAGATGCCAATCCAGTGAATGACATCATGATCACCGATCAACGCAATTGGGATACGATGACATGCATCAGCCAAGTCAGCGAGCCTGACCACCCGATCCCGTAAGTCGCCTCTTACGACAACCTTTTACGGCAAGAATGGGTTGCTGAAGATCTATTCTGTTGTTATGTTCTGGTGCGGCGTTTAACAACAAACAAACAAACAAATGTTAGGTTCTGTGACTTGTGCGTCATCGAATAGTCATGCATGAGTCTTTGTTCGCATATCAGACGCTGATTTGTCTGTTCCAGAGTGTAACATATGCAGCTCACGATGATTGAAAACAAATGTTCTTATTCTTTCTGTTTGTGAAAATAATTGCTTTTTCCTACATTTCTGTAAAACACAAATAGCACAGCCGCTATAATTAAGATTGATATCCATGCATAATATATGGCTTATTTGGAAGCAACTCTTTGTGACGAACTGATCCTGTTTTCAACCTGAAGAAGGCCTGTTTAATTTCAGTAAGTTCGGGTTGGCTCATGAATTGTGTAGGTTGGATTGTCGGTATGCGAGTTCGTTTTAACACCGCTATGATGAGTATTCATTCACACCAGGGCGTGTTTGCTTGATGTGGGGTGAATTCCCGAAAACTATGCAGACCTTTACCTTTTTCATGGTGCTGACAAACCCTAAACCTGAATCAGAAACCAAATCATACATATCTAGCGTCGTAGACTACTGGTTCACCAGGGCCCCTAGTTAATTTTTGATGTTATTTTATCTAGCCTGTCATCACAAAACAACTTTTCTCTGAAACTGTTTTGATGATGAGAATTTGGATTTTTTAGGCTTGCTCAAACTAATAATAAGTTTATTGAAGTGGATTCATTTAAGTTTAGTTCATATGTATTGTGAATTGAAAAGTATCGAAATTCAATATTAGCACGGGGATTTTTTTATTTATATAAATACTTTCTTTGAAAGTGAGGCAAAATATTTTGTTCCTACCCACAAAATAATATTTTATTAAAATTTGTGTTGGTAATAGTTGAAGAATTTATGTATTTTCCAGCATTTTCAAGAACAGAAAATTAATGGTTAATAAGATGGTTAATAAAACCATTCATGAATATGAAGAAAATATGTGGCGCAGAAAAGTTTCTGTCAATACAGGTCTTTCACGCTTCATGCTAATACACACAAAGCTTACTCACCGTATATTATGGCAACTAGCATATCTGTACCCAGAACAGAGGTCAAGTTTAACATTTTGTGTTAGAGTTTCATCACGTAACAAAACTTCCAGGGACTGTTTATTGTGTAACAAGCATGCCTTTGATTATGATAATCACATCATATTACATTGTGAAGCTCTCCTGCAGGAAAGAAATGAACTGTTTTCAACCTTTATTGATCTGCTTGATGTTGAAACCTATGTCCAGTTGGAATCACAAGATGAAGAAGATATGTTGTCATTTTTCTTTGGTGCTGATACTCACTTCTCACAATGTATTGATATAGTTACATGGGAATCTGTTATACTGATATTTCCTGCTTATGTACTTACACTAAAGCCTTACCTTGATTATGTCATCTGATCTAACCTTTTGTACTGTGTGAATGGCATGACACTGGTGCTACTGTCTTTTATTGTATATATGTACAGGTAATGTGAGTTTGTGTGAATACGTTTGATTAATTATGTATAATCTTCGGATTAACTTCTGGAGGAAATAAAGAATCTCTCTCTCTCTCTCTCTTTCTTTGAAAGTGAGGCAAAATATTTTGTTCCTACCCACAAAATGATATTTTATTAAAATTTGAGTTCGTAATAGTTGAAGAAATTATGTATTTTCCGGCAATTTCAAGAACAGATAATTTTCTTTTCAAGAATCACATCAATGAATTGTAATGTTTAGGTAGACACGAGGGCAACCCAGACACTGCATTCATTGATCTCCGTGTATTTCCAGGCAGCAGAACATGTTCTGGGGTCGGTGCTCTGTGCTCCAGGGTGTTTCAGTGTGTATCGCTGTGTCGCCCTCAAGGAGATCCTCACAGTATACTCCACCAATGTGGAACATGCGTTTGACTTCCTGACAAAGGATATGGGAGAGGATCGCTGGCTGTGTACACTGATGGTGAGCAGTGCGCTGTGTTGAATGTAGGACCAAGTGTAGGATATGGGAGAGGATCGCTGGCTGTGTACACTGATGGTGAGCAGTCACTGTGCGTTGTGTTGAATGTAGGACCAAGTGCAGGATATGGGAGAGGATCGCTGGCTGTGTACACGCATGGTGAGCAGTGCGCTGTGTTGAATGTAGGACCAAGTGCAGGATATGGGAGAGGATCGCTGGCTGTGTACACTCATGGTAAGCTGTGCGTTGTGTTGAATGTAGGACCAAGTGCATGACATGGGAGAGGATCGCTGGCTGTGTACACGCATGGTGAGTAGTTCGTTGTGTTGAATGTAGGACCAAGTGCAGGACATGGGAGAGGATCGCTGGCTGTGTACACGCATGGTGAGTAGTGCGTTGTATTGAATGTAGGACCAAGTGCAGGACATGGGAGAGGATCGCTGGCTGTGTACACTCACGGTGAGCAGTGCGTTGTATTGAATGTAGGACCAAGTGCATGACATGGGAGAGGATCGCTGGCTGTGTACACGCATGGTGAGTAGTGCGTTGTGTTGAATGTAGGACCAAGTGCATGACATGGGAGAGGATCGCTGGCTGTGTACACGCATGGTGAGTAGTGCGTTGTATTGAATGTAGGACCAAGTGCATGACATGGGAGAGGATCGCTGGCTGTGTACACGCATGGTGAGTAGTGCGTTGTGTTGAATGTAGGACCAAGTGCAGGACATGGGAGAGGATCGCTGGCTGTGTACACGCATGGTGAGTAGTGCGTTGTGTTGAATGTAGGACCAAGTGCAGGACATGGGAGAGGATCGCTGGCTGTGTACACGCATGGTGAGTAGTGCGTTGTATTGAATGTAGGACCAAGTGTATGACATGGGAGAGGATCGCTGGCTGTGTACACGCATGGTGAGTAGTGCGTTGTATTGAATGTAGGACCAAGTGCATGACATGGGAGAGGATCGCTGGCTGTGTACACTCACGGTGTGCAGTGCGTTGTGTTGAATGTAGGACCAAGTGCAGGACATGGGGGAGGATCGCTGGCTGTGTACACTGATGGTGAGCAGAGCGTTGTGTTGAATGTAGGACCAAGTGTAGGATATGGGAGAGGATCGCTGGCTGTGAACACCAATGGTGAGGAGTGCGTTGTGTTGAATGTAGGACCAAGTGCAGGATATGGGAGAGGATCGCTGGCTGTGTACACTGATGGTGAGCAGAGCGTTGTGTTGAATGTAGGACCAAGTGTAGGACATGGGAGAGGATCGCTGGCTGTGTACACTGATGGTGAGCAGAGCGTTGTGTTGAATGTAGGACCAAGTGCAGGACATGGGAGAGGATCGCTGGCTGTGTACACTGATGGTGAGGAGTGCGTTGTGTTGAATGTAGGACCAAGTGTAGGATATGGGAGAGGATCGCTGGCTGTGTACACCCATGGTGAGGAGTGCGTTGTGTTGAATGTAGGACCAAGTGCAGGATATGGGAGAGGATCGCTGGCTGTGTACACCCATGGTGAGGAGTGCGTTGTGTTGAATGTAGGACCAAGTGCAGGACATGGGGGAGGATCGCTGGCTGTGTACACGCATGGTGAGGAGTGCGTTGTGTTGAATGTAGGACCAAGTGCAGGACATGGGAGAGGATCGCTGGCTGTGTACACTGATGGTGAGCAGAGCGTTGTGTTGAATGTAGGACCAAGTGCAGGATATGCAGTAAGGGACGGTTTTTTCTGAATGAAGGAAGCAAAAGATTTTAGGTGCAATCACAATACACTTCTTTGAGGATATCAAGCAAGTCATGGGATATTTCTGTATTTTTGTAAATTCATTGAACATGGGTTTTGTAGAGGCAAATGTCAATAACTTCAATGAACATCTTGGTTTCTGAAATCTAAGGGACACAACCCTGTACAGTGATTTGTGTGGTGACCATTGCCACATAGGCGTTCACGTGTTTCTATTGGCTACTTTAATATGGAATGATACATGATGTCGTGTCTGTTTTATGGGAGTGTGGGTTGTCGAGGTTGGGAGTGGGGCATTTGACAATAAATGAGAGAATCAATTTTTCAGTGTCATATTTATTTTTGATTTATTTGAAAAGTTGTGTCTATGGCGCAGAAACATGAGTCATTCAAAACCCTGGCCCACACCCAAAACAACCACTGGAACCGCCACTGATTTATTTACTTCATGTAATAGTTATCTAATTGTGCATATTCCCAAACATAATCTTTCAGGTTCAGAGCGGTTGGAGAATTGAGTACTGCGCAGCCGCTGAGAACTCCACACACTGCCCCAGTGAGTTTGAGGAGTTCTACAAACAGAGGCGACGTTGGATCGCCTCAAGTATTGGCAACCTCATGCTGCTGATCAAACAGTGGCAGATCATCCGACTGTTCAACTACCGAGTGTCCCTGCTGTACATTGTCTACCAGGGGGCGCTGCTCTTCTCCACTCTGATTGGTCCGAGCACGGTCATCTTGATTGTTTCAGGTAACACATGTTTATCAATGCCTCCTTTCTGAGGCATTCATACATGTGTGTGCACATGTAGTCCTGCACCATGACCGTGGAATATATTTATTTTATGAAAAAAACATAATCTAGAAATGCATACAAAAGCAAGTCTAGCCAGCTCAAGCTAGCTCTATTCCAAATCAGCATAGGGAATTTTATTTTTATTTTTAGAGTCAAGAAGGATATTGTGTAATATAAGATTTCAGAGACTAAATGTTAGTCTAGTGCACATGGTGCAGACTGGAACACATAATAATTTATGGAATTAGACCTTTATCTTTCTCTCCGATTCACATAAATATGAAATTATTGTCACAATAATGTGGTTTTAATGACAAGACTGTTTAACGTGAATTGCAGGTGAGAAGTATATTAGAAATAATCCTTAAAGTTAGAGTGATTTAAACAGATTTTTACCACAAAAAACTATTGCTAATATCACTTGCGTTTGGGTTTAAATACACAGTATACATATTGCAAAAAAACACAAATCACTAAAAAGGAAACATTCCGTGTTCTTTTATAGGTAATTACCTGTTTTGTTATAGAGATGATTATCGTGTTTTATTCTAAAGATTGTTCTGCTTTATTATGACGTAGATTGTTTTGTTCACTTGTGGTGATTAAACTTTTTTTATTTTAAAGGTTATTATCATGTTTTATTATAAAGGCGATAATCGTGTTTGATTATAAGGTAGTTATCTTGTTTTTATTACAAGGTGTGTATCTTGTTGTATTATTGAGGTGACTATCTTGTTTATAAAGGTGTTGATCTTGTTTTATTATAAATGTGATTTTCCTGTTGTGTTATAAAGATAATTATCCGGTTTTGTTATAAATATGGTTATCTTGTTTTATTATAAAGGTGATTATCGTGTTCTATTTTAAAGGTGATTATCTTGTTTCATTATAAAGGTGATTATCGTGTTCTATTTTAAAGGTGATTATCTTGTTTCATTAAAAAGGTGATTATCGTGTTCTATTTTAAAGATGATTATCTTGTTTTATTATAAAGGTGATTATCTTGTTTCATTATAAAGGTGATTATCGTGTTCTATTTTAAAGGTGATTATCTTGTTTCATTAAAAAGGTGATTATCGTGTTCTATTTTAAAGATGATTATCTTGTTTTATTATAAAGGTGATTATCTTGTTTCATTATAAAGGTGATTATCGTGTTCTATTTTAAAGGTGATTATCTTGTGTCATTAAAAATGTGATTATCGTGTTCTATTTTAAAGATGATTATTTGGTTTTATTATAAAGGTGATGATCTTGTTTCATTATAAAGGTGACTATCGTGTTCTATTTTAAAGGTGATTATCTTGTTTCATTAAAAAGGTGATTATCGTGTTCTATTTTAAAGATGATTATCTTGTTTTATTATAAAGGCGATTATATTGTTTCATTATAAAGGTGATTATCGTGTTCTATTTTAAAGGTGATTATCTTGTTTCATTAAAAAGGTGATTATCGTGTTCTATTTTAAAGATGATTATCTTGTTTTATTATAAAGGCGATTATATTGTTTCATTATAAAGGTGATTATCGTGTTCTATTTTAAAGGTGATTATCTTGTTTCATTAAAAAGGTGATTATCGTGTTCTATTTTAAAGATGATTATCTTGTTTTATTATAAAGGCGATTATATTGTTTCATTATAAAGGTGATTATCGTGTTCTATTTTAAAGGTGATTATCTTGTTTCATTAAAAAGGTGATTATCGTGTTCTATTTTAAAGATGATTATCTTGTTTCATTATAAAGGTGATTATCTTGTTTCATTATAAAGGTGATTATCGTGTTCTATTTTAAAGGTGATTATCTTGTTTCATTAAAAAGGTGATTATCGTGTTCTATTTTTAAGATGATTATCTTGTTTTATTATAAAGGTGATTATCTTGTTTCATTATAAAGGTGATTATCGTGTTCTATTTTAAAGGTGATTATCTTGTTTCATTAAAAAGGTGATTATCGTGTTCTATTTTAAAGATGATTATCGTGTTTTATTATAAAGGTGATTATCTTGTTTCATTATAAAGGTGACTATCGTGTTCTATTTTAAAGGTGATTATCTTGTTTCATTAAAAAGGTGATTATCGTGTTCTATTTTAAAGATGATTATCTTGTTTTATTATAAAGGTGATTATCTTGTTTCATTATAAAGGTGATTATCGTGTTCTATTTTAAAGGTGATTATCTTGTTTCATTAAAAAGGTGATTATCGTGTTCTATTTTAAAGATGATTATCTTGTTTTATTATAAAGGTGATTATATTGTTTCATTATAAAGGTGATTATCGTGTTCTATTTTAAAGGTGATTATCTTGTGTCATTAAAAATGTGATTATCGTGTTCTATTTTAAAGATGATTATCTTGTTTTATTATAAAGGTGATGATCTTGTTTCATTATAAAGGTGACTATCGTGTTCTATTTTAAAGGTGATTATCTTGTTTCATTAAAAAGGTGATTATCGTGTTCTATTTTAAAGATGATTATCTTGTTTTATTATAAAGGCGATTATATTGTTTCATTATAAAGGTGATTATCGTGTTCTATTTTAAAGGTGATTATCTTGTTTCATTAAAAAGGTGATTATCGTGTTCTGTTTTAAAGATGATTATCTTGTTTTATTATAAAGGTGGTTTGTGGTTCGCCTGTGGCGTGGGCACTTGGGTGTCGGGGTACCTGCAGCTCAGTCTCTGTGCCAGCTTCATCTTCATCTGTCTTTACACATCAGACAAGACGCAGATTCTGGTACCTAGTCATAATTTCCACATTCTCATGAGCAAATGCGTCATGGGGAAATAACAGCCTGTCTCACGTCAGCCCATTGTTTATTGACTAACCAATCACTACACTGTGTCGGCATGTACAAGTCACGGGTGTGACTGTACATTAATGAGTTGAGGTCGAATGGGATATGATTTATTTTTTTCAAGACTTAATAATGGAGTCTGGACCAGACAATCCAGTGATTTACATGAGCATGAGCATGACCACGGAGGTCGTCGGTACATTAATGATGACTAGAACACTAATAGCGTAATGTCATAGACACGATACGTTATAGGGAAGATAAAGAAAACAACATTGGGCGATACAATTCCCAAAATGTGTCGACTGCCTCTGTAGTCTAGTGGTAGAGCTTCTACCCGGAGAGCGAAATGTCCGGGGTTCGATCCCCGGCCGCGTTATGCCAAAAGATGTCAAAAGATGGTAATTGTTGTTACCCTGCCATTGAGCTCGGCATTAAGGGGGTAAAACAAGGACTGGTCGGCTCGGAGTCAGTATACTTTGTCTGAGTGGAGTATTCATGTTAAACTGCGGCATCGTATCTCAGTTGGCTAGCACTATAAATCGGCATCAGTCCGGACTAGTACAAGCAGCCACACACACACACACACACACGCATGTACGTCGCTATATAAGTGCAATAATCTTGGACGCGACGTTTAACCCCATTTCACCTCACCTCACCTCACCTCACCTCACCTCACCTCACCGAAATGTGTCATTGTTGTTTTGTAGACTGCGAAGCTGCTGACAGTCATATATGCCATGGTGATGACGGCACTGGTCGTGGGGGCGACCATTCAGATAGCGGACAACTTTAACCAACTAAAGTCGGGTAGGTTTCCAAGTTTCACCAAGGGGATTTCAGGCTGGTGAAAGTTGAAGCGTTTGGTCACTCGTCACAGCAGAATGTATCAGTATAAGGTAATCTAGAACTTGTGTGAATCATTCAACTGAATAATGGTTATTCATAGATCAAAATTTTAAGATGCCAGAATGTGTTGTAAGGATATTATATTCCTGCAATTCCTCTTTACTGCCACTCTTAGAGGATCACAGTCATGCTCACTGTTGCATATCATCATCTTCAGTTCACGTGAAGATCCGGGAAGGAGTAGGTCTTCAGCAACCTTTGCTTGCCCTAAAAAGCGACTATGCTTCTCGTAAGAGGTGACTACGTCCTTGGTTAATTAGTCATAACTACTTCTTAAGTTACTCACAGACAATATCATCCGAATGGTTTTTCGTTGGCAGATGGCCGTTGGATATGTACCTCTACTAGTACACCATCTTCATAGGGCACCAACCATTTAATATCCTGAAGGATAGGGAGGTTGGAATATATGTTTGTTTTCTAGCGTCAGTGCTTCAAGAGGTGGGGTTTAACGTCGCGTCCAAGATTATTGCACTTATATAGCGACGTGCATGTGTGCGTGGCTGCTTGTACATGTCCGGACTGATGCCGATTTATAGTGCTAGCCCACTGTTAAACATGAATACCCCACTCAGCCACAGTATACTGACTCCGAGCCGACCAGTCCTTGTTTTAGCCCCTTAATGTCGAGCGCCAGACAGTGTAACAACAAGTACCATCTTTTAACGTATTTTGGTATGACGCGGCCGGGGATCGAACCCCAGACATTCCGCTCTCCGGGCGGACGCTCTACCACTTGATCACGAAGGCGCTCCTGTTTTGTTTGTAAAATCTAGCGATACATTACTAAATTACTCTAAAAAAATATAAAAGAAAATGTATACACATTATAACAACATTATAAATTCACAGCTCCGTTGGCGATACTGTCAAGGATGGTTAACTTTATTCTTCAGATGATGGAACTGGATTTCAAGTATCAACGGAGAACCTTTTTGTTTCGGATAATGGATCGGGTATCCCACATTCAGTGAAATCCTTTCTTGGAAGCAGTACGTCCGTGTCACCAACGACAATCTACCTGTCGTCAATCGCGTCTGTGTTCATCGTGGCTGCTCTGCTTCACCCGAAGGAGATGTTATGTCTCATATACGGCATATGCTATCTTCCGTGTCTGCCCTCCGGCTACCTGTTACTGATGATCTACAGCGTGTGCAACATCACAGACAGAAGCTGGGGTATACATTGTACATGCTGGCAGTGAGTGAGGTCGATTTTACGCCGCTTTGAGCATTAATTGGGTTACATCACGGCGTGTAAGCTTGGTGTTAGGGTGAGTAAATGAGTTTGATTTTACGCCGCTTTTAGCAATATTCCAGCAATATCACGGCGGGCTTCACATATTGTACGCATGTCGGGAATCGAACCCGGGTCTTCAGCGTGTCGAGCGAACGCGTTAACCACTAGGCTACCAGACCGCCCCCTGGCTGGGTGTTAGAGAACATTTTAACCACGTTGGTGAAAGGAACCAGAACAAGGATCTAAACGTAGAAACACGAATATATGATGCCGACCAACCATTCTCTCACACTTAAGGTACGCATCAATAGCGGCGCCTTGTACCTTATAGCCTTATAGCCCCTGGCCCACCCCTGAGCCCAAATGTTGATATGAGTAGAGTTTTGAGTCACATGATTCTTTGTGTGTCAGCGTCGAGGGGAGATTGCCTTAAGAATGGACTACCATGGGGACCGGGGGTTAGACTCGGCGACCTCACTGAAAGTGTATCATAGTGCCTCGATGACGTGTAATATAGCAAGAATGTTGAGCTAAATAACAGTTATACCTTAAATTCAGAAAATGATTTCTTTTTGGTCAATCAGAGTTATCAAATCACGACTTAAGCAGCAGAATTGACAAATAGCGAATCTCACCCGAGTGTCTTTTGATATCAAATATATCAACACGAGTTGATAAAAGTGAAAAAATTCCGAGGCTTGCCGAGGATTTTTGCCACTTTTATCAACGAGTGTTGATATATTTGATATCAATAGACACGAGGATGAGAATTTATTTATCATCCAACATCATTCTTCCAACTTTTTCAATTTGTAGACATTAATTAGCAGTGTCTTCAGTGTAAAAAAGTACTGAAAACAGCTTCAGTGGCAGAGCCATTAGTGATGTCATTTGATTGTGGCGTCATGGTAACCAGTGACATCACAATGGTCTGCAAAACATTGTGATGTAATTTCATTGCAGCGATATCTAGAGTGTAGATATCGCTTGATCTCATCCAAGCGATATCTCCTGTGGGAGCCAGTTTCGGATGATAATACGTCTTATCAATGATGGTTGGTATACTTTCAAAGCATGTACATGTACAATTATGAGTGAGGATTACAAGTCAAAGAATGGGTGACAACATACATATAGGGCGGATTATGTATTCCAAGCCCTGAGGAGATTAACTTCGGGGCGTCCACTTCGGGGCGCACACTTTCGATGTCTTAAATATACTTGAGTAAAGTATATTCGTGGGAAAAATATCTTTGAGAATATACAGCGCCACACATTGTTTATAGGCTACTTTCGTGATGTCCTTAGTTTAGATCTACAATTCAATTAAAACATTGAACACAATCAGTCCTGCTTATTATCCTCGCTAACACCAGAAAGTCTACGTTGAAGACTGTCAAGGCTGCGCGTTCGTTTGCACACTCAACCTAGCACATAAACATTAACAGACAACCAAGTGCTATCCGTGAAGGTGCGGGGTTGAATAGGTCTTTAGCGGCCAACGGAAACATGATTAACCTGTAAATGTGAAAAGACGCCCCTCCCTCGCTTCTTGTTTACTTTGAGAATGTCTACATATTCAGATGACAAAGACTTGAAAGACATACTTCACCAATTCCATACTATTTAACCATGTAGTTTACCCGTGAAGATCCGGGGTAGGATAGGTCTTCAGCAGTCCATGCTTGCCGTAAAAGGCGACTATGCTTGTCGTAAGAGGCGACTGACGGGATCGGGTGGTCAGGCTAGCTGATTTGGTTGATGCATGTCATCGATCCGAATTGCTCATAATGTCAATCACTCGATTGTCTTGTCCAGACTCGAATATTTACTGACCGCCGTATACCTGGAATATTGCCGAGTGCGGCGTTAAACAAACTACAAACAAACAAACAAAACATTGCAGACACAGAATGTTGGTGTCCTATACAAACACAACAACAGGTAGGCGAGGCTGTTCACTAACACTTGGTAACGCGTCTCCAGGTACTCGGGAGAAGAAATCGTATGGAGAAGACCAGGGGAAACCAGGATACAAGCGGCTACAGAAGATCATGGAGATCATATGTTTGTGAGGCATTTAATTTGTACCATTTATATTTTCCTAGAGTGAGTGAGTGAATATGGTTTTACGCCGCCTTTAGCAATTTTCCAGCAATATCACGGCGGGGGACACCAGAAATGGGCTTCACACATTGTACCCATGTCGGGATTGGAACCCGGGTCTTCGGCGTGACGAGCGAACGCTTTAACCACTGGGCTACCCGACCGCCCCTATTTCTCCTAGAATAGCTATGACTATCATATTGTGTTTTCGGAAATATCTTTTCAATATCCTTCATACAAATCTAGAAATTCATACTTGATGTTAATTTATTGAAATGGGAAACCTAATGACTGAACCGCAATGCATGATGTCTTAACGACAGTCAGCAAGAGTCAAACTATTTCACGGCGTCCTGTAAATGCCCGAGTCGGGATTAAACAAACAAGACCAAATCAGTCACGCCTAAGATCCAGTCCACGGAACCTTCATACAGCCTGTATTGGAACTTGGGGTCTTATTCGTACAAAATGCCGCGATCGGTTGGTTTCTGTTACGCCGAGTGAGTGTGGTTGTACGCCGCCTTTAGTTATATTCCAGCAATATCACGGCGGGGGCACCAGAAATGGGTAGGTCGGGAATAGAACCCGGGTCTTCGGCGTGACGAGCGAACGCTTTAACCACTAGGCTATCCGACCGCCCCCTGGCACCCCGAAGTGCATCAACTTGAATAAGTATTCATACCAATTCAATCATCTGTTACTTTGCTGCAGTTGCTGTGTGAAACGGCCAACCCCCGCTGACAAGTCCCTCGTAATTGAAGTGCCCCCTTTTGAGAAATGGGCGTCAAGCGAGGATCTAAGTAAGTCACTTAGCAACGTACTTCAACATCTAACTTTACCACGTATTTCAGCATGTGCAATATGCAGCCTCAAAACAATGTATTTTAGCCCACCTCACTGACCGTGTCATTCCGTGATCTATAGGGTATTTGTCGCAGATATCTAGTTTTATCTCTATCTGCAACTTTTCAGGACAATTAATCAAAAATGATAATATATCATCTGAAGTTTCCTCAGAAAACAATATGTGGAATGCTGGACTTCCTCATAGTTCATATCAATGTGAAATGTTTGGATATATCCTCGGCTTTCTGCTGATGTGTTTCTTTTAATATAAAACAGAATATCTGTTCAGATTGACAAAATCAAAACAAGGGAATTTGTCCAAGAAGTTTAGTTTCAGGTAAATCGAAGATAATTGTTCAAGAATTGTCAAGTAGACAATTACCTTCCACTGATCGGCACACCTCAACTATAACAACCAGAGCCCAGTGAAACTCATCCTTTGTTTAAAATATAGATGTATGCAATAAAGCTTTAGAGTGACAAACACTGTATGACAAAAGGGAGGACTTTCAAATAGCAGACTTTCTCTTAATATCGAGCAAAACTGCAGCATTTCACTTTTGAGGTGCAAGCGATCTTGCTCTTTCAGATTTCAAACAGCGTCATACAACTCTTGCTCAGAGGACGTTTGATAAGGGTAACACCATCCAATTCCTTATATAAGTGAAGCTTTTATGACCTGTTACCTTGGACACGTGGTGGACATTTCCAACTTTGACGCATCGGTGACAAAAAATGTGTCCGATGCAATATCCCTATATATCATATTTCCAGGTGTCATTTTCAGTTGAACGATTTAGTAATTTGCTGGGGCGGGCATATTTTGGTTGTTGGGAAGTTATCCCTGACAGTTTTTGCTCCCAGTTTTATCAAACATTGACGGTAAGCCCGTGAAGATCCGGGGTAGAATAGGTCTTCAGCAACCCATGCTTGCCCTAAGCGGCTATGCTTGTCGTAAGAGGCGACTAACGGGATCGGGTGGTCAGGCCTGCTGACTTGGTTGATGTATCCCAATGGTGCGGATCGATGCTCATGACATCAATCACTGTAGTGTCTGGTCCAGACTCAATCACTTACAGACCGCCCTCATATAGCTGGAATATTGATGAGTGCGGCCATAAAGAACAAACAAACAAATCTTTCAACCTCAGATTTAAAAACATTGTTCGTACATCATCTTTCAACCTCAACCTGATATTTCATTTAGAGCCTGGCTCTAGCAGCGAACGGCGTTCGGTGGATGATGATGATGACGATGACGATGACGATGAGGTGTACATACCTATCCCCGTGGAGGAGTGGCTTCCCCCGGAACTCAGAGTAAGAACATACACACGTATCTTCATAGAAGGCGAACAGTAAGATCAGATACTTTAACATGTGTCTCCACAGATAACCATGTATCTTCATAGAAGGCGAACAGTAAGATCAGATAGTATAACATGTGTCTCCACAGATACACCCGTATCTTCATAGAAGGCGAACAGTAAGATCAGCTACTTTAACATGTGTCTCCACAGATAACCACGTATCTTCATAGAAGTCGAACAGTAAGATCAGCTACTTTAACATGTGTCTCCACAGATACACCCGTATCTTCATAGAAGGCGAACAGTAAGATCAGATACTTTAACATGTGTCTCCACAGAACACACGTATCTTCATAGGAGGCGAACAGTAAGATCAGATACTTTAACATGTGTCTCCACAGAACACACGTATCTTCATAGGAGGCGAACAGTAAGATCAGATACTTTAACATGTGTCTCCACAGAACACACGTATCTTCATAGAAGGCGAACAGTAAGATCAGATACTTTAACATGTGTCTCCACAGAACACACGTATCTTCATAGAAGGCGAACAGTAAGATCAGATACTTTAACATGTATCTCCACAGAACACACGTATCGTCATAGAAGGCGAACAGTAAGATCAGATACTTTAACATGTGTCTCCACAGAACACACGTATCTTCATAGAAGGCGAACAGTAAGATCAGATACTTTAACATGTGTCTCCACAGAACACACGTATCTTCATAGAAGGCGAACAGTAAGATCAGATACTTTAACATGTATCTCCACAGAACACACGTATCGTCATAGAAGGCGAACAGTAAGATCAGATACTTTAACATGTGTCTCCACAGAACACACGTATCGTCATAGAAGGCGAACAGTAAGATCAGATACTTTAACATGTGTCTCCACAGAACACCCGTATCTTCATAGAAGGCGAACAGTAAGATCAGATACTTTAACATGTGTCTCCACAGAACACACGTATCTTCATAGAAGGCGAACAGTAAGATCAGATACTTTAACATGTATCTCCACAGAACACACGTATCGTCATAGAAGGCGAACAGTAAGATCAGATACTTTAACATGTGTCTCCACAGAACGCACGTATATTCATAGAAGGCGAACAGTAAGATCAGATACTTTAACATGTGTCTCCACAGAACACACGTATCTTCATAGAAGGCGAACAGTAAGATCAGATACTTTAACATGTGTCTCCACAGAACACACGTATCTTCATAGAAGGCGAACAGTAAGATCAGATACTTTAACATGTGTCTCCACAGAACACACGTATCTTCATAGAAGGCGAACAGTAACATCAGGTACTTTAACATGTGTCTCCACAGAACACACGTATCTTCATAGAAGGCGAACAGTAAGATCAGATACTTTAACATGTGTCTCCACAGAACACACGTATCTTCATAGAAGGCGAACAGTAAGATCAGATACTTTAACATGTATTGACGGGGTAAAAAGAGAAACTTCAACATGTATCTCTATTGGGTGTTGACGGGGTAAGAGGAGAAACTTTAACATGTATCTCTATTGGGTGTTGACGGGGTAAGAGGAGAAACTTTAACATGTATCTCTATTGAGTGTTGACAGGAAAAAGAGAAACTTTAACATGTATCTCTATTGGGTGTTAACGGGAAAGAACGAAGATATGAGAAGTGTGAACAGTGTGACTTCATTGACAGAGTCATCATTGACAGATTACGGGTGTCATTTTACCCATGATATCCCGCATCCTTGAATGAGGACGCCCGTAATACAACATCATTGGTTTGGGTACCCCAGGTGGACATAATTTGACCATGACTATGAAATAGCAGTGTCTTTGTTTTCAAAGTTAATTTTGTCATAATGTCAAGAGAGAGAATCTCGAGGAAGCTTCACAAACAACAAACAATAGTTGAGTGTGGTCTCTATGTTCTTCAAAAGGAACACGGCTCACTATTCAGGCAGCATGGGTTTCACACTACTCTCTTTATATCTGGCATGACCGAGAGCGAGCTGGACGACATCGGCATCAAGGGCAAAGGGCCCCGCCAGAACCTGCTGCAGATGATCGAGTCACTGCCTGCCTTTGAGATAGACTACAAAGTACCGGTAAGATGAGTGAGCGAGTGAACGCCACTTTGTGTATTATGTCAGTTATATCACAGGGTGTAAGCGTGATGTGGGAGGAAAGCCTCACATGAAGACTTAGAAGCTTACCACTTTGGTGAAGCCCACAAACATGAGTATGGCGATTACAACAATAGAAACATAGCCATGGCGCACCGGGATTCAAATCAACTTGAAACCTACACAGAGGTAATTCGATGAGTTTGTGAAATAACTTCAGACAAACCAGCGATGGCTATAATTGTGAGCAACTATCAAATCAAAACAAGAGAACTTGGTCAAGAAGTGTAACGTTTGCTTCAGGGATGTCGGTGAGCAACGATCAAAGCCGTCCAGAATGAGTGAGTGAGTTGGGTTTAACGCCGCATTTAACAGTATTCCAGTTATATAGAGGCGTGTCAGCTTAATGTGGGAGGAAAGCCCGAAGTGATGCAGGTCTCAGACGTTTACTATTTCGGTGAAACCACCCGATGTAGATTGTTCGAGACCTTTTCTAACCCGGAATATTGATCATTTGAGAAAATCAACATCTTGGTTTTCCAAGTGACAATAACGACATGTTTCTTTCAGAGCAGTGTTATAGAATGGCTGGAGACTATCGGCCTGTCTGAGTATGAGCAGAACTTCAAGAGGAACAACATCAAGAAGACCAAGGATCTCAGTCTACTGAAGTCATTCAGGAGGAAGGAGATAGAGAAGAAACTCAAGATCACAATGACCGGTGAGGGTCTGACTGCTTTATACTAATTATTGGATGGAACAAATGAGGTCCTGAAACTTTGTGTTCTTTCTAACATCATGTAAAAGATTTATAAATGAAGTCAGTTATGAATGGGTATATACCAAGTGAAGACAGTCCTGACAAGATTGAAGTTGGTATACAATGAAGGAGAAGCTAATGGACAGGACAGGTGTTATAGGAGGCTGGGAAAAATGTGACGTAATAAACAAGGGATCAAAACTGTACTTATACAATAAACTCAGAGAGTGGCTAGCTTGATTGTAAAGTGGATTTAGATTAAAGGATTATATTATATTCACATGTATTGCGGAGGAAAACTCCCTGGTCACGATTGAATGATGGCTGTTTTATGTGATAGGCTCTCACGTGGAGCTTGTGCTTTCTCCAGTTACTATTTATTACATAAATTGCATTTATCAGTTACTGTCCTTACACTGGAAATAATCAGTAAACTCCGAAAGTCCAAACGGTTCCTCCTATGCTGTGTGGGTGAGACTGGGACTATGACTGTAGGCACATCTGATACGTTATTCCCCAAGCCACCGAGTCTCAGCTGTCAAGCCACCACCTCGCTTCTCACGACATAGATTGCTGGGGACAAAGCCTAACCCATATTAGCCACAGGATGCTGCCGAGGTTAATAATCCTATGGCAGTATTTTATTGCAGGTCACATCAAACGGCTGATTTACGCTATACAGAAGCTGCGGCAACCAACTAAAGGTAACACATCTTCCTCAGTCCCTCCCTGCACTCACTCACTTGCTTGATAAAGATTGGAACTTTTAGAGAGTTCTAGGCTACGTGAAGAACAACGTTCCTGTGGCTATATTCATGCGGGTTAGTCAGGTAAATGTCGAATGGATGCATCACTTCGGGTTTCCTCCAATATAAAGGGCGGTCGGGTAGCCTAGTGGTTAAAGCGTTCGCCGTGCAGTGTGTACATAGGTATGTCAGGTGCAGTGACATGTGTTTGTCAGGTATAGGGTATATTCAAAATGTGAATTCCAGAGCATAATCGTCCTGGATTATCTGCCCCTAAGGTTGTGACTAAAATTATATCGATAGATCAGTTTAAATCAGTGATGACACCAGGTGCTCTCCAAAAGGGTTCGACCCCTGAAGATTCAGGGGTAGAATAGGTCTTTAGTAAGCCATGCTTGCCGTAAAAGGCGACTATGCTTGTCGTAAAAGGCGACTAACGGGATCGGGTGGTCAGGCTCGCTGACTTGGTTGATGCATGTCATCGATCCGAATTGCGTGGATCGATGCTCATGATATTAATTCCTGGATTGTCTTGTCCAGACTCGATTATTTACAGACCGCCGTCATACAGCTTGAATATTGCTGAGTGCGGCGTAAAACAACTAACCAACCAACCAAAAGGGTTAAGTATATTCTGCCTTACCGGCAACACTCGCTACTCAGACGTTGCACATAAAGAACTCGATGAAGTATTGATGTACGTCTTCATACTACCAGCTGAGAAGAAGGCGGCCGAGATGAAAGCTCTCGTGGACAGGTCACCAACACGACTCCTCAGAAATTCAAACATTGCCGAATATGATTTCTGGCAACGGCTGATTGACGAGTGCCTGGAACCTGATAGCAAGGCCTTCGGCATTGAGGCAGAGCTGAACGGTACAGTACCAATACTACATATACTGACACGATGCGTCACTGGTGTGTCTAGACTTTGGCTGGTGTATTGCCGAGTGACATTATCGACAGAAGATCCCCCGATTATAAAACATAGTTTGGCGGAATCCGGGATTTTTTACCAAAGTTGTAGACGTGTGGTAATTGTGTCCATTTAGACATTCCTCCACAATTAGTCTGGGAACTGGCCATATAATTAAAACAGTCGGGATCAACAGGGATAATTCACCATGTAGTTCACTGGTAAAATAGCTCAAAGATCCTTTGTCCAAAGTCTGTAATCTAAAAGGTCTAATATGTAAGTGATCAATTTTTCAATGACGTAAACATTCCGTCTGCCATGTTCCAGTCCGCCTGTCAGGTCAAATATTTTATTTTCATTTATTTATTTACTCTCCACAGCTAGACTAGGCGAGCTGAGGAATACGTGGCTCATGATTCTGGTTGTCAGCAACTTAATGTGGCTCATTCTCATCATTACTTTACCCCAGCTCACCGTCCTGGGAACAAGCCCATTAGGTGCGTAGCCCGTAATGTCTGATGAATGGTCCACAGCAACATATTCAGGTCGTAAGAGAAGACTTGATCGATCCAGTTGTCAGGCTCAGTGACTTGGTAGATTGTAGCATGGTACCTTGATGGCGTTAATCGCTGCTCATGCTATCATCCTCTGGTTTGTATGGTTCGAATACTTACTGGCCACCATGATATGGCTTGAACTGGCGAGTTTGGCTGCAGCTGCTTGTGTCAAACAGCACTCACCTGTTGAATGTTATGTCATTCCTAGATTATGATCTGAATGAGTATTTGTATATTGTGGTCCTCATTTCGAATCCATGACATTTCTGGAATTTATACAGTAGTCATCATATTGTGCAGTTCATCATATTGTGTGTTTTTTTAAAATTTCAATTCAATGTCATTTATTTTTTCTGTACTTTAAAGTCACATAAACTCCACATGCTCTCTGTTACTCAAATGGGTTTGTTTGTAAACGGGGACGGTGGGGTAGCCTAGTGGTTTAAGCGTTCGCTCGTTACGCCGAAAACCTTTCGATTCCCAACGTGGGTACGATATGTGAAGCCCATTTCAGGCGTCCCCTGCTGTGATATTGCTGGACTATTGCTCAAAGCGACATAACACCATACTCAATCACTCACTCACTGTTTGTAAACGTGTGTCACCTCTGATGTTGTTTCAGCTGTATATTGATGTGATTTCCAGTTCTGAGTTTGCTGCTTATCTTCGGCACCCTGCTGGGGATCCAGTTCCTGGCGATGCTGGCCCACCGTCTCTCAACCCTCGTCCACTTCATGGCCAGGGCCCCCTTCAAGTGTGGCGCACCGATGAAAACATCCTGGTCCTTCGAGGGCCAGCGATGCTGTCATGATCATGAGACCCAAGATGATGTGGAGGCCATCAGAACAATAAGGAATGATGAGGCAAACATTCACGAGTCACGGAGAAGACAGCTGATAAGAAACAGTTCTTCTGGAAGTATTTCTGAGACAGCTCCCTTGATAAGTCATTCACAAGAGAGGGAGCTCAAAACACCACCATTCTTGTAGCTAAGCTTCGATGATTTACTGCTTTTCTGTCCCCAGTTAATTAGCATGTGGCGTGTTGTACTTTGTTTATGTTTACATTTCCGTTACATAGTGTCACAGTTGTTATACGTCTCTGTGTAGACACATGTTGAATACCCATGCATCATTCACCTCATCAAACGTATTACATAAAAGCGTTATTTAGTCAGGACAAAATCATTGAAGCTGGTGGACCAAACTTCGACAAAATATTGTATTTGCATTCCGTACAGATATGACTTTCATTCTGTAAAATTGTTGGGTAATTACAACTTTCACAACTTTAAAACGTGGAGAAGTGGTTTGCCATACACATGACTTGAGGTGTGAGGTGAAATTGAGTTTAACGTCGCGTCCAAGATTATTGCACTTATATAGCGACGTGCATGCACGTGTATGTGTGTGTGTTGCTGCTTGTACTAGTCCGGACTGATGCCGATTTATAGTGCTAGCTCACTGAGATACCATGCCGCAGTTTAACATGAATACCCCACTCAGACACAGTATACTGACTCCGAGCCGACCAGTCCTTGTTTTAGCCCCTTAATGCCGAGCGCCAGACAGGGTAACAACAAGTACAATCTTTTAACGTCTTTTTGTATGACGCGGCCCGGGATCGAACCCTGGACCTTCCGCTCTCCGGGCGGACGCTCTACCACAAGACCACGGAGGCGGTCCACACATGACTTGAAGTCATGTTTAATGCTTTAATCTATTTCGAAGCTTTGCAAAGGATATATATGACGTTTTTTCAAGCACTTTCAGTGTAACGCTCTCTTTGTTGAAAATACGTCCTTGTTCAACTCAGTTATGTAATATTATGATATAATTTCAATCTACAATGGACTTTGTTTTTTAACATTATATTCATGACTTTTGTTGCTTTTATTGTGAAGATGGAAAGGGATTTGTGGCATTTATCAACATAGAGTTTCTAAATAAAATATTCATTCATAGAATAAAGCTTGATTATATTTTGATTGCGTTTGTTTTGGGGCACAATTAGCTTTAGCAAGGCACATATTATCTCCAAAAGCTACAATATTTCCTTCAACCCTGTTGGGATTCCCCGTTATAACATTCCCCAAACACACTGTGCTGGTCTTGCGATGTGACTAAATGGACAAATTGAACTTGAGTGTCTGGCCCAGACTCAATTATTAAAAGGTCACCCGGCATTTCGCTGGAATATTGCTGAGCGTGGCGTTAAACAACACAACGCACACACAGACACGCACGCATGCACACACACCCTTTAACTCTTCCTGTACCATACTTGTACTTGAGTCACACTTCAACTTGGTTATTTGAACGTGTAATCTGTCAAGAGGTGATATTACAGAAACTATGACACTACACCCAAGAGCAGTTAGAAATACAGTAGAACACGGATATAACAAACACGGATAGAGCGAACAAACGGATACAACGAACTGTTACATAATATAATCCCCGATGTATCTCCTGTTTATGACTTCTGTTTTTTTGGCACATTGAAGCCCGAAAATGTCTCCACTTATGTCTTTTTTCTGAATTGTCAAAAGACGAACACATTCAGGTACGACGTCGTCTGTTAGCCAAACAGGCTCAGGCTGGTTTGAGTGTTGTGTTAACCTATGCTCTCATAGAGGGATATTAGTGGAGGGTTGATCGATCTTAATATAAGTTTGGTATGTTTAGTTTCTGACAGTAATTGTCGAATTTTCCTCGTTCAGTCTTTTTGTGATCTTTTTTACGTAAGTGTTTTATGTACACTGCATAATCTACTATGAAAAGGTTTGGGTCTCATTTGAATATGTCACGAAGTAGCAGTAACCCTGTCATGTCAGCGCTCACCTGGGTCAACTTTGTATACTTTAGGAACCTTCGCCACACAACCGTTAGATATGTATGTTTGATTATCCGGTACATTTGGATATAAACTCACGATCTGCTCGAAGCAATTTACAATAATGACCTTGTAAATGTCGAGTGTAAACGTTGTTTTACCTCAACCGATTTGTCGACAGCGTATTGCGGTACAATGTAAATAGGTCTTCACAATGCTTTCGTTATCTATGTTGCATTCATTCTCACAGAAAATATAAATAATTATTAGATTACTCCTCTGCATTCTTAGTAGGCAAACTAACCGATTTTATGTACGCTTCAGATGGATGGAATGTTACATTCCTCGACGCTTGTTAAGATAGTTGTTGTAATGGTATTGATATGCAACTCTACATCACCCCTCAGTGTGTCGACTATTGGGGTTGGTTGGTTGGTTTGTTGTTTAACGCCGCACTCAGCAATATTCCAGCTATATGACGGCGGTCTGTAAATAATCGAGTCTGGACCAGACAATCCAGTGATTGACATTATGAGCATCGATCCACGCAATTGGGATCGATGACATACATCAACCACGTCAGCGAGCCTGACCACCCGATCCCGGTAGTCGCCTTTTACGACAAGCATAGTCACATTTTACGGCAAGCATGTGTTGCTGAAGGCCTATTCTACCCCTGAATTGTCGACAGATGATAGTGCAATGAGAGTATTGCGGTAAAATCTAAATGGCCCTTCAAAAGATTTCCTTTAACTATGTTCATAATCACAGACAAATATGAGTTATATTTAGATTATTCCTCTGCCTTCTTAATTATCTGCGTGGGTACTCCCTGGCTCGCATTCTGCGTTCTTCATCCACTAGCATGTATTTGATCATCATATCTTGGAATGACGTTTTATGGCATGGAGCGGTATCCATCTGTTGCTATGCCTTCATGTCTTTCCTGTAACACTGGTTGGGCACCCCCTAAATTGTCACTGCCCCCCTGGTAATATGGATGTAGAATACTAGTACCGGAAAGCCTCTAGAATATGCTGAACCAGCATGCGAAGAATGAGAAGCAATCATTGAAAAACACTAAGATACCCTCCATCAATCTGGAGGCCACATTTAGACTAATGTGTCACCGATATCCAGTTTACTGACTTTAGATTTGCCATGCCAACTCAGGTCTGTCACCATTCTAACTCTACCTGTTGTAGTGAACGTGAGTTCATATTCTAATATATCACCAATGGCTGCCTGGTGGTAAGACATGTGAGTCTCTAGTATCTAAAAGCCGAGTAGAATGTAGAGACGGTTACCAAATGCATCCATTAAGGGCACGTCTTTTAACATGGGGAAAAATTCCATCTGCATCTTGTCTATGGCATTACAATTCTTGGTACACGAAATGTCTGATCTGATCCGGTAGGAACAAAAGTTCCATCACACAAAGCTAGATTGTTTTTAAATCATAGCTTTTTGTTTCGCATCAAAATAGATATAACGGCTTTGAAAGCTGGACTGGGAAGTGTTGTACATGCTGTTGACTAATTTAACCTTGACTGAAAACATTATCACAAGATATTTATATTATAAGTACTGGTTTCCAATAACCTTATTCATATAAGTCCACTTTTCACACCTCTTAACGATACCACCTTTTCTACACACCACTATCTTTCTTTTATCCATATTTACCTCTAGACCCAATTTATTACAGAATGCCTCTAAAATATTTAGGTTTTTTTCTAAGAAGTATACTGTGTATGAGAAAGGTATTACATCATCAGCAAATAACAGTGACGTTATATCTTTTATAT
Source organism: Haliotis rufescens (assembly GCF_023055435.1). Classification (NCBI taxonomy): domain Eukaryota; kingdom Metazoa; phylum Mollusca; class Gastropoda; order Lepetellida; family Haliotidae; genus Haliotis; species Haliotis rufescens. The sequence continues at coordinate 36,352,404 of NW_025963824.1, read as the reverse complement.
AATCTGTAATAAATATATTCCATGATCACATTTTCACACATAACACCAGCTCATTCATTTATAAAGAAAGTAAACAGTACAGGCTCAGAATACATCCTTGGCGTACACCACATGATGAAACGAACAAGTTACAGTTTTTTTACACACGACTTTAAAGCAGAATACATATTTCTTAAAACATTAAACATTTTACCTTTGTTACCCTTAGCATGTAGCAATTGCAATAGTTTTTTTATGTGCACAAAATCAAAAGCTTTGCTCATGTCAATAAAAGGAAGAATCTAATCTTCCAGATTTGTAGATAAGCATGCCAATATTCCAGGCATCAGGGAATTTACCTTTGTCAAGTATTTTAATGAACAGTATATGTATCAATGTGTAAATGTATCAAACATTTTAAAAAGTTCAGTAGGGATGCCATCTTCCTATAGTGCCTTCCAAGCTTCCAATGACTCAATAGCTTTGATAATTTCACATTCGGGTATTACACCAGATAGAAGATCTTCGGTAAAAGGTAAATTTAGACAATCTAGATTTACATAAAAATCACTACAGTTTATCCTCACAGCAGTAAAAGTCAAAGTGTTATGTTCACTGCAGTGACATATCAAGTGTTATGTTCCTTGCAGTGAAATATCAAGTGTTATGTTCACTGCAGTGAAATATCAAGTGTTATGTTCACTGCAGTGAAATATCAAGTGTTATGTTCACTGCAGTGAAATATCAAGTGTTATGTTCAATGCAGTCAAATATCAAGTGTTATGTTCACTGCAGTGAAATATCAAGTGTTGTGTTCACTGTAGTGAAATATCAAGTGTAATGTTCACTGCAGTGAAATATCAAGTGTTATGTTCACTGCAGTGAAATATCAAGTGTTATGTTCACTGCAGTGAAATATCAAGTGTTATGTTCACTGCAGTGAAATATCAAGTGTTGTGTTAACTGCAGTGAAATATCAAGTGTTGTGTTAACTGCAGTGAAATATCAAGTGTTATGTTCACTGCAGTGAAATATCAAGTGTTGTGTTCACTGTAGTGAAATATCAAGTGTAATGTTCACTGCAGTGAAATATCAAGTGTTATGTTCACTGCAGTGAAATATCAAGTGTTATGTTCACTGCAGTGAAATATCAAGTGTTATGTTCACTGCAGTGAAATATCAAGTGTTGTGTTAACTGCAGTGAAATATCAAGTGTTGTGTTAACTGCAGTGAAATATCAAGTGTTGTGTTCAATGCAGTGAAATATCAAGTGTTGTGTTCACTACAGTGAAATATCAAGTGTTGTGTTCACTGCAGTGAAATATCAAGTGGTATGTTCACTGCAGTGAAATATCAAGTGTTGTGTTCACTACAGCCTTTCTCACTGAAGTATATAACTAATCGCTAAAATAATTGAGCCAAACATCAGCAGAAATGATATTTCTAGACATTGTTTAACTGAGGACTATTTTCACTGTCATATGATAATTGTTATTTCTTCATTAGTCTTTCTTTCTCAGATTTCTTTCATTTCATTAAAGCATCTCTAGAACTCAGATTCGTCATTAATACACTTCTTGAAATTTTCCACCCACTTAAAATGTTTGAAAGGGTTCATACATGATTACCTTTTGAGTCTGTCGCAGTCACTATCAATCCATGCTGGTTGTGATTTGCAGTTTTCTTTTCTAAAACCTGGATGAAATTAGTGAGTGAGTATGGCTTTACGCCGCATTTAAGAATTTATCACGGCAGGGGACACGACAAATGGGCTGCACACTTTGTACTCATGTGGCGAATCGAACCCGGGTTAAGCATACGTTAGTAACTCGGCTACCCTACCGTCCCTGATGAGTGAGTGAGTGAGTTTGGTTTAACGCCGCTTTTAACAGTATTCCATTTATATCACGGCGTGTCAGCTTAATGTGGGAGGAAAGCCCGAAGTGATGCAGGTGTCATTAGTTAACCATTTTGGTGAAACCCACGAGCACTCGTATGTTGCTGACAAACCTAGAAACATAATCGGGGTGAACCGGGATTCGAACCCACAGTCATCGGTTTCTGGCGTGCCCAAGGGACGCAAATCTGCACAGCGAATCGCTGCGCCTTAGACGACTGGGCCACCTGTGCCCCGTCTCTAATGAGACGAACATTAGAAGGAATATATTATATACAAATAGGTCGGTCAAATTGTAAGTTGCTCGATCTATATGATCTTTCATTAAATGGGTGAACTCGCTAAACATTTCATTCACAATTTGACAAGGAATTAATTCCTGCTTTTACATACATTCCTCCTAAGTACTCAGTCGATATCGTGTGAAGGAAATAGAGGTACATGCATTGTAGAGTTTTCTTCACATTTAAGGAGGGGGCACGGGTGGCCCAGTCGTCTAAGGCGCCGCGATTCGCTGCGCAGAGTTGCGTCCCTTGGGCACGCCAGAAACCTATGATTGTGGGTTCGAATCCCAATCGCCCCGATTATGTTTCTAGGTTTGTCAGCACCATATCCGTGCTCGTGGGTTTCACCGAAGTGGTAAACGTCTGAGACCTGCATCACTTCGGGCTTGCCTCCCACATTAAGCTGACACGCCGTGATATAACTGGAATACTGTTAAAAGCGGCGTTAAACCCAACTCACTCACTCACTCACTCACATTTGAGGTGTTATGGTGAGATAGGTAGCTGTGTGACTTGGATAAGAGCTGGGGCTCATTCTTCCACGTATCCTCCTTACTTGGTTTGTTGGTTTGTTGTTAAACGCCACACTCAGCAATATTTCAGCTATATGACGGCGGTGTGTAAATAATCGAGTCTGGACCAGACAATCCAGTGTGTGACATCATGAGCATCGATCCACGCAATCGGTATTCCATGACATGCATCCACCAAGTCAGCGAGCCTGACCGCTTGTACTACCCAGCACTTATTGAGTATGGACTTGTATTACCCAGCACTTGTTGAGTATAGACTTGTATTACCCACCACTTGTTGAGTATAGACTTGTATTACTCAGCACTTGTTGAGTATGGACTTGTATTACCCACCACTTGTTGAGTATAGACTTGTATTACCCAGCACTTGTTGAGTATGGACTTGTATTACTCAGCACTTGTTGAGTATGGACTTGTATTACCCAGCACTTGTTGAGTATGGACTTGTATTACTCAGCACTTGTTGAATATAGACTTGTATTACCCAGCACTTGTTGAGTATAGACTTGTATTACCCAGCACTTGTTGAGTATGGACTTGTATTACCCAGCACCTGTTGAGTATAGACTTTTATTACCCAGCACTTGTTGAGTATAGACTTGTATTTCCCGCTGGGTAAGTAAGAACACAGTACGCTGGTTGTGCGGGATCAGACAGGATCAGTTGTTGCACGAAGACAGTTCTCTGGGGTAAGATGAAGTTCATTGTCGTAAACTGTACTTGTGAACCAGAGCTACATGAGGTTATTACTGACGTAAACACCAAGCTTATAGATTATAACTCATGCTGTTTTAACATAATTCTTTTAACGCACAAATGGTACCTATTTAATTTCAATATTCAACCATACACTTATAAATCACTGCCTAACTGTGTCAGAAGGTTATTTTGTATGTCATTGAAGTAAAATCCACTTGTAGCTCTTAAATCTAAACAAAGTAATTACTATGTTACCTGTTTATGTTGACGTCACACCAACCTAACGCGGTTTGGACGACATATTTAAGCGCAACAATCATAATAACAATATATTGTGAGAGGATACAATTCAAAACGCTGACAGAAAGCTATGAAAGGAAGTATTACTCCTTTGAAATTTCAAGCTCTTGGCTACTTGTTGACAGATTATTCGCACACAACAATATTGTTCAGCCATTGAAAACTCGGTGACAACACATTTGTTGACTGCTTAATAAAACGCCTGTTTGGAGTCACGAGTGAATGGATGTGAAGGCGTTGTTGGCAATCGCTCAGTTATTGTGACGGGTCGTTATGTTGTTATGCCGCGGTAAAGTCAGTGTTGTAGAGTACCCCTACGTAGTGGCGTGGCTAGGCGGCCGGCGTGTTAACTTCCTGGTCCTTCTACAAGCATGTGCCACCTGGCCGACCACCTAGTTATAGGCTACTCAACGTCAACCCAAAGTCTGTTCCAACAAGCAAAATAAGAAGACACGGATGGAAGCGACCGCGCACTCTCTTCTCCAGGCAAAGAACACGCACACGAGCACGCACACACGCACGCACAGATCCGCACTCGCGAACGAACAGAGGCGCACACACATACACAAGCATACACACGCACAAATGCAGACACACGCACGCACGCACGCACACATACACTCACAATGCCTTTACATTAAACGGTGTAATATATTCATTTGAAAATCTGTGTTTTATTCTTAAATTGTTTAATCTATGCTTAAATATCTCCAGGATCGTGCACGGAAACAATGAGTCTACAGACGTTAGGTGAGTCCACGAACTATCAATCATTTATCAATGGATTACCAAAGAGCACTTGAAAATGTATCAATGCACAATCAATGAACAGTGTATGAACACACATTATGATTTCAAATCCCGTTATATTAGAAGGCATTACGCAGTTTACACTGAGAATTGGAATCGTCACATGTTTCACATTTACATAATTTAAAATGTTGTAACGCCAGGGAACTTTACGTATATGTACGTGTTGAATGATCTACATGTATGCTTGACATCAGTCAGAGGAATAATATTTAGGTTCAAAAGGAAATTCGTTTGTTTTTATAACGCAGCACTCTATTAATATGACGACAGCCAGTAAATACACGCTTTTGGACAAGACAGGCGTGTGGTTGATATTAAGAGCAACGCCCCACGCCATCAAGGTGAGGTGCTGCGCTACCAACAAAATGACCCAGTCTGACCACCCGATCTATTTTAGTCGACTCTAAGGACAAGCACTGTGTCTGGGACCTGATCTAACCCGGAACCTCCACGAGGGAGATGAGGGCTATGTGGGGCTTAGCCACTTCATACATGTGTTAACTAGCCGCGAATAGCTGGAATATTGCTGATGCGGCTTAAAGCACCACTTATTCACTCACTCACTCACTCATGTGTTAACGGCAATATTCTGTTCAAAGGATGCGAGCGATCTGAGCGGTTTGACACTGGACCGCCTGTCCACACCATACGTCTATACCTTCAGACAGGTCAGTAATTATTAGCAATGCATTATCGTTATGTGTCATTAACCACTTGTATAATACTGATATTCCAATATGTGCTGATGAATATGTCCGGATAATTCTGTGTCGTGCATACTGGCACCGTGATAATTCCGGAAGAGTGTAGAATTGTGTACTCGAAGGTTAAAATATGCGGACAATTTAAAGTATACAAATACACGATAAAGAAATACAAATTATTTAAAATGAAGATCATTACTATTACCTATTACCTATTACTATTGAAATCGTTATTACTTAAATACCAATGTATATTCTAGTTAACAAGGGTGACAAATGACGATTTAGCAACTTATTGTAACAATTCAGGAACGTTCTCTGCAAACTTGGAGGGAGCACGAGAACCTATTCTTTCGCCATGGAAAGTTATGGTTGTAAATCACCACGTTGGTAAATCAGTATATCACAACCCCTATTAGTCCTCTATCAACAGGGTCACGGGTGGCCACCGTAATTCATTGTGCAGGAACCTGGGTTCAAATCCCGGTTCACCCTGATTATGATTCTAGGTTTGTGGGTTTCACGTGGGTTGTAAACGTCTGACTTCAATTCAAGTTATCCTTCATACCACGCTGACACACTATGATAAAAGATCCAAACTCACTAACTCTATTGTCAGGACGAGGGACAGGTGCTCCCCGCAAGGTGTGGTCAGACAGGGCGCCCCCCGGGATGGTGGTTGCTGATGGTGGCAGTGGACACACGTGGACAGGTGAGGTTCCTCGGATTGTATGGAGACCAGGTGCCGTTGTACAAAACAACCTTAGCGGTACGACTGTCGTAAGTCTGTTAATAAGTAATGGAGTTACGATCACCTCAGCGTTAAGACCGCTTTGTATAACGGCACCCAGATATCTTTTTCGGCTACAACTGCCAAACCAGCTATTTCATTTATTAAAACAATGAGCCAAAATCTTCTCTTTTTTAAAACAACAACAACAACAAAACACATTGCAACAATGCAGTTTTTGTGACAGATAGTTTCTCTTTTTCTAACAATATGAAGCAAAAAAAATTTCTTTCAAAATCTCGGAGTTTATTTTTATTAAAATCCCAGCGCCCCTCCTCCCTTCCCACAAGAATAAAATATATATTTGTGTTATTTTGCCCCACAGGAAGGAGAATCATCCCGGTTCCAGGATGTTCGATGTCCACAAATTTGACTAGTACATATTTTGAAGTTGCATTTATGTTGCAGTTGGTTTGAAAATGTCTCTCAACAGTAACTGAAATTACAATAACTCTCTCTACTCTGAACCCTGAATGCCGCTGTTTCGACGACACCGGAGAAATTGCTCTTTTGTGTGACGATGATTTTGTGACCCAGACACAGACTTAGCCTGTGTGTCACTAATTTGTGTGCGTTCTGAAACAGATTTCATCAACTTTGAAGAGCTTTTGTTCCCATATTGAAGGCATACAATTCTATCGGGTTATCGGCAGTCACTGCTATATGCATAGATCGCTAGGCTGAAAACAGATCGATGTTAATTTAAAGAAGGTGTCAGTCGGAAAAGGATACCTCTTATTAACCAATCAGAATCATGCATTCTTCAATGTCATAGTGGGGCGGTCGGGTAGCCTCGTAGTTAAAACGTTCGCTCGTCACGCCGTGACCCGGGTTCCAAATCCGACATGGGTACAATGTGTCAAGCCCATTTTTGGTGTCCCCCGCCGTGATATTGCTGGAATATTGCTAAAAGCGGCGTAAAACCATACTCACTCACTCACTCAATGTCATAGTAGAATGATCCATCAGCTTCAGCAGAAGTCAGCAATACCTGGACTACTGTGGGTCTCTATTTTCAGTTTGTGAACGATCTGAACGGTTTGAAGTTCAACCGGAGCATGGCGCGATATATCATCGAAATACAAGTGAGACTTCGTAGATAAAGGGACACGTGTATCACGTGCACTGTAACTGGCACCTATCTTACACACTGCTGCACATACTCTGTAAATGATCATATGGTAGAACATGACTTCATTGAGCAGGAGGCGGTCGGGTAGCCTAGTGGTTAAAGCGTTGGCTCGTCACGCCGAAGACCCGGGTTCGATTCCCCACATGGGTACAATGTGTAAAGCCCTGGTGCCCCCCGCCTTGATATTGCTGGGATATTGCTAAAAGCGGCATAAAACCATAAAACTCATTCATTGAGGGAATCAGGGTATATCAGTGGTCTGTGTGGGAGGGATTCAGGGTATATCAGTGGTCTGTGTGGGAGGGATTCAGGGTGTCTCAGTGGTCTGTGTGGGAGGGATCCAGGGGTGTCTCAGTGGTCTGTGTGAGAGGGATTCAGGGATGTCTCAGTGGTCTGTGTCAGAGGGATTCGGTGGTGTCTCGGTGGTCTGTGTTAGAGGGATTCAGTGGTGTCTCAGTGGTCTGTGTGAGAGGGATCCAAGGGTGTCTCAGTGGTCTGTGTGAGAGAATTTCAGTGATGTCTCAGTGGTTTGTGTGGGAGGGATTCAGGGGTGTCACAGTGGTCTGAGTGCGATGGATTCAGGGTGTCTCAGTGGTCTGTGTGAGAGGGATTCAGGGTGTCTCAGTGGTGTCAGAGTGATTCAGGGGTGTCTCAGTGGTCTGTGTGAGAGGGATTCAGGGGTGTCTCAGTGGTCTGTGTGAGAGTGATTCAGGGGTGTCTCAGTGGTCTGTGTGAGAGTGATTCAGGGGTGTCTCAGTGGTCTGTGTGAGAGTGATTCAGGGGTGTCTCAGTGGTCTGTGTGAGAGTGATTCAGGGGTGTCTCAGTGGTCTGTGTGAGAGGGATTCAGGGGTGTCTCAGTGGTCTGTGTAAGAATGATCCAGGGGAATCTGGGCGGTGTGTCACAGGGATCCAGGTGTGCAAGTTGGGTCCCGGGATGGCTGAATGATTTCTGTCACTGACATTCAGCGGTATCTCACTTATTTAAAAGGGCAAAACTAGCTGATGTGTATATATTATGTCTGAAATCTGATAGTCCTATGTTCGAATCCCATATTCGCCCTGGTTCAATGCCAATGGTCAATAAATGCTACACGTCTACAACATGGCACGCCCTCCCTCATGCATGAAGATTAACTTCAGGTGCGTCCACAGTGCTGGGCGTTACATGCATGGCATCGTGATGGCATACTGTTGATTAACTTGCGACGGTATTGAAAATGTACACCACAACGACAGCTACATTCAGGTCTATATCATTGTTTTGTCGGACTTATATATGTATCAAAATTCATTTGTGTCCAGATTTCCTGTATTGGTTCATTTGAAAACGGAGTATAACTGCATGTACACATTGACTGACACCATTCTGAGAACAACGATCCATGATATCCAGTGTACGTGACAGCAGGAGGAGGTCATGCGTGACCTATGGTTGTGCTTGTTTTCAGGGTGTGAGCGATCTGAACGGTTTTATGTTCTGCCTAAGCGCAGTAGCATACAGCACCAAACGAGGGGTGAGTCGTAGCAGATCAAGAGACAGATCCATTATTCGAAATACTAGTTAAATATATAACATAGTGATAGTTGTACAATTTCTAGTACTTTTTGGGCGGGGTCCGATTCGGGACACTAATGGCCAGCACACAAAACCAGCGACCTACCCTACTCTGACACCCAGGCTTCAACAAAACGGAATCCGACAACGGGGACAGCCAAGGTAATGACTTCTACGAAACTGGGATATAATCCCTCCAACAGCTTTAGCCAAATTACTTCAATCTGGGGGGTTTTGAGTTGAAAAATAGATCATTCCAATGTCTTTAGGTCAAGTCTTTTTATGTGAAACTAAGAACTTACCATTCAACCCTCCTTTCTTAGTGGTTAAAGCGTTCGCTTGTCACGCCGTGACTCGGGTTCGATTCCCCACATGGGTACAAAGTATGAAGCCCATTTCTGCTGTCCCCCGCCGTGATATTGCTGGAATATTACTAAAAGCGGCATAAAACCAAACTCACTCACTCACTCATAAACTCTGAGGATTAGTACGTTTATATTCATTGCGAGGATAAGTGTGTTTAATCTTTCTTTAGCAGGCAAATGGGTCCATATATCCTTCAGAGACGTCTTATGTTCACTGTTGTCTGTACCGGTAGGAACTGCACTTACTGCAGATGGAAGGTGAGATATATTGCGTTTGTAACGGTGTGGATGTACCGATATAGAGACAGTGGGAGGCTGGTTTAGACCCGCAATAAGCAGTATTTAAGCATGTGTCAGATGACGTGGACGAAAAGATTGAAATGCTCGCAGTTTGTTTACCAATGTATCACTGCTGCAACGTATATTCAAGTAATGGTGATGTTAGACAATGCACCATTATCAGGGAGACTCCGGTATTCAAGTCCACGACCTGCACTTCCACGTAATGAGTAATGTATGAAGCGTGTAGCCAACGAGCAAGCATATACCACCCCGGAATAATCTTATTGGTGAAAAGAATTTTCATTTGTTTCTTGAGTTTGTTTGGTACATTTCCAGGTCCAGTAAGCCCGGGACTCCCTGTTTAAAGGATGTGAAGTAAATACAGACACCAGTCCCAGTGTTGGCCTGTGACCATGCACAAAAAGATTTCCGCCATATCTGTAGATGGATTATCAACAACCGTCGTCGTTGTGCGTGGTTTTGCGTCAGGCGTGGCGTCACAGAGGATGGAAACTTTTACGATTCCTGTTGAATTTACCGGTTACCTGATCATTGATCATTTTAATTCCATAATTCGTGCTACGATATTCTTCCCATGAATATTCTCAAACACGTGAGCCAATGTATGGTACAATTGGACGAATGGATATCTCGACATAGAAGAAAATGCTACACAGTGTAAATCTAAACTTTTCTTTGTTTACGTTTTAACAAATAGTTTTCCGAGCACAGTGTTCATTTCCACACCTTTTATTTTTGCTTGATTTCATCTAGATAATTTGTATTGGTGACAAACACAATTTGTCATTTGATTCTAAGATACTAGTATGTGATGGATGCATGTATCGCAGTTGAGTTTGACATATACGTGATCCAATAGTCGTCTCATACGTAAAACGTGATTTTGTTAACACTATCAAATATGTGGGACAGTACACTTCGGCGTTTGTGTTTGTGTATTTTCTAAAACATTCTAAACGATTCTAGGCTTATCGGCAACGTTTCAGAATTGTCATTGGTGATTTAATGAAAGATACCCGCAATACTCACTAATATGCTATTTTTGAAATTCCAGTAATAAAAACTGTGAAGTGTATTAGTGTGTGTGTGTGTGTGTGTGTGTGTGTGTGTGTGTGTGTGTGTTCGATGTTAAACGCTGCAATATCCAAGGTAAATGACGGCGGTCTGTAAATAATCTAGTCTGGACCAGACAAGCCAGTGATAACCTTATGACAACCGATCAGCGTAATTTGGGTACGATGGCATGCATCAACCAAGTCAGCGAGCCTGGCCACCCGATCCATTTAGTCACCCGACCCTAAAAAATTACGACCAGCATAGGTGGGTAGATATTCTTACCCGGGACCCCCGCGGGTACATATCAATAGTCAAACTGGGAAATAGCCATGATGGGAGTGAATGGCTCTACGCAGGGGTACTAAGTGTCATGGATCGTAAGGACAGGCTCGGTGAATTCGTTGATAGCGCGTTGTCATGACGACATTATCATTGTTCAGAATATCAATCACTGATAATGAAAAGTTTATTAGTAAAGTCATTACACGCATTTATCACAATCCCACCATGCGTTTGTTGTTAATTGTTGAGAATTCTGGATTATACCCACATCCTGTATTATTCCAAACATCTCATGACAGTGGACTCTTTCACACCCAGACTGCCCACTTCTGTGATGCCAGCCAAGCATAGCAAACCCACACCGCCTCATGACCACCTGCGTCTATCGTCTACATATTTGACGAATTGGGTGGACACACGTTATATAGAGGTATTCCCCAAAAGTCGGACCCGTGAAAATTCAGGGGTAGAATAGGCCTTCAGCAACACATGCTTGCCGTAAAATGTGACTATGCTTGTCGTAAAAGGCGACTACCGGGATCGGGTGGTCAGGCTCGCTGACGTGGTTGATGTATGTCATCGATCCCAATTGCGTGGATCGATGCTCATAATGTCAATCACTGGATTGTCTGGTCCAGACTCGATTATTTACAGACCGCCGTCATGTAGCTGGAATATTGCTGAGTGCGGCGTTAAACAACAAACCAACCAACCAACCCCAATAGTCGACACACTGAGGGGTGATGTAGAGTTGCATATCAATACCATTACAACAACTATCTTAACAAGCGTCGAGGAATGTAACATTCCATCCATCTGAAGCGTACATAAAATCGGTTAGTTTGCCTACTAAGAATGCAGAGGAGTAATCTAATAATTATTTATATTTTCTGTGAGAATGAATGCAACATAGATAACGAAAGCATTGTGAAGACCTATTTACATTGTACCGCAATACGCTGTCGACAAATCGGTTGAGGTAAAACAACGTTTACACTCGACATTTACAAGGTCATTATTGTAAATTGTTTCGAGCAGATCGTGAGTTTATATCCAAATGTACCGGATAATCAAACATACATATCTAACGGTTGTGTGGCGAAGGTTCATAAAGTATACAAAGTTGACCCAGGTGAGCGCTGACATGACAGGGTTAATGCTACTTCGTGACATATTCAAATGAGACCCAAACCTTTTCATTGTAGATTACTGCAGTGTACATAAAGCACTTACGAAAAACAAGATATACTTTCGACTACAAAAAGACTGAACGAGGTAAAATTTGACAATTGCTGTCAGAAACTAAACATACCAAACTTATATTAAGATCGACCAACCCTCCACTAATATCCCTCTATGAGAGCATAGGTTAACACAACACTCAAACCAGACTGAACCTGTTTGGCTAACAGACGACGTCGTCCCTGAATGTTTTCGTCTTTTGACAATTAAGATAAAAGACATAAGTGGAGACATTTTCGGGCTTCAATGTGCCAAAAAACCAGAAGGCATATACAGGAGATACATCGGGGATTATGTAACAGTTCGTTGTATCCGTTTGTTCGCTCTATCCGTGTTTGTTATATCCGTGTTCTACTGTAGTTGAACTGCTCTTGGGTGTAGTGTCATAGTTTCTGTAATATCACCTCTTGACAGATTACACGTTCAAATAACCAAGTTGAAGTGTGACTCAAGTACAAGTATGGTACAGGAAGAGTTAAAGGGTGTGTGTGCATGCGTGCGTGTCTGTGTGTGCGTTGTGTTCTTTAACGCCACATTCAGCAATATTCCAGCGAAATGCCGGGTGACCTTTTAATAATTGAGTCTGGGCCAGACACTCCTGTTCAACTTGTCCATTTAGTCACATCGCACGACCAGCACAATGTGTTTGGGGAATGTTATAACGCAGAATCCCAACAGGGCTGAAGGAAATATTGTAGCTTTTGGAGATAATATGTGCCTTGCTAAAGCTAACTGTGCCCCAAAACAAACGCAATCAAAATATAATCAAGCTTTATTCTATGAATGAATATTTTATTTAGAAACTCAGTTATATTGATAAATGCCACAAATCCCTTTCCATCACCACAATAAAAGCAACAAAGATCATTAATATAATGCTAAAAAACGAAGTCCACTCCAGACTGCAATTATATCATAATATTACATAATTGAGTCAAACAAGGATGATGATGTAACAAAGATAACGTTACACTGAAAGTGCTTCAAAAAACCTATTAGATGTCCTTTCAAATTTGTTAGCTTTCTAAAGATATTACAGCAATATACATGCCTTCAAGTCATATGTATGTCAAGTCCACTGCAGACTGCGATTATATCATGAGCCCTTGTACATGAATAACAATCACATAGTGAGGATACATGTGTTCACGGCGAGGCCAGCGTTACCTGACCAACCTGCATCATCTGTGAACTGATATCTGTATTTTGAAAGGCCGTTTTTTGTGAAAAGGATTCCATAGATATTTGTGCACTGAAGCCATCCAAGCTGTGTGGAGTTGGTATCGATAGTAGGAAATGGTATATTTTTGTCCTTTTTTTTAAATTCGAGTGTTTAGTGTTTAATCGGACCTAAAAGTGTCACCTGGTTTGTTCTATGGGTGAAGTATTAGTATGGTGCATTCCTATGTAATTGTAAGTATAAGTAATATTTATTGACTATGATGAGCTGCATTTTGCATCAAAGGGTCATGAAGGCGTCTATGAATATCGATAACAGAGTGGAACAAGGATGCATAGTCAACAAAGTTAGCTTTACATTAAACGTGCTTTAAAAACAACTTCGCAGATGTCCTTTCAAATGTGTTAGCTTTCTAAATATATAATAGCGTTACGCTGAAAGTGCTTGAAAAAAACGTCATATATATCCTTTGCATAGCTTTCGAAATAGATTAAAGCATTAAACATGTCTTCAAGTCATATGTATGGCAAACCACTTCTCCACGTTTTGAAGTTGTGAAAGTTGTAATTATCCAACAATATTACAGAATGAAAGTCATATCTGTACCGAATGCAAATACAATATTTTGTCGAATTTTGGTCCACCTGCCACAATGGTTTTGTTGCTGACTGAATAACGCTTGTGTGTAATACGTTTGATGAGGTGAATGATGCAGGAATATTCTGTATGTATCTACACAGAGACACCATGTAACTGAAATGTAAACACAATCAAACTGAAACACACCACATGCTAGTTTACTCGGGGCAGAGAAAACAGTAAATCATCGAAACTTAGCTACAAGAATGGTAGTGTTTTGAGCTCCCTCAGTTGTGAATTACTTTCAGAAGAAGAACTGTTTCTTATCAGCTGTCTTCTCCGTGACTCGTGAATGTTTTTCTCGTCATTCCTTGTTGTTCTGATGGCCTCCACATCATCTTGGGTCTCATGATCATGACAGCATCGCTGGCCCTCGAAGGACCAGGATGTTTTCATCGGTGCGCCACACTTGAAGGGGGCCCTGGCCATGAAGTGGACGAGGGTTGAGAGACGGTGGGCCAGCATCGCCAGGAACTGGATCCCCAGCAGGGTGCCGAAGATAAGCAGCAAACTCAGAACTGGAAATCACATCAATATACAGCTGAAACAACATCAGAGGTGACACACGTTTACAAACAGTGAGTGAGTGATTGAGTATGGTGTTATGCCGCTTTTAGCAATATTCCAGCAATATCACAGCAGGGGACGCCTGAAATGGGCTTCACATATTGTACCCAGGTGGGGAATCGAACGGTTTTCGGCGTAACGAGCGAACGCTTAAACCACTAGGCTACCCCACCGTCCCCGTTTACAAACAACCCCATTTGTGTAACAGAGAGCATGTGGGGTCAATGTGACTTTAAAGTACAGAAACAATAAATGACATTGAATTGAAATATAAAAACAACAATATGATGAACTTCACAATATGATGACTTTTGTATAAATTCCAGAAATGTCTTGGATTCGAAATGAGGACCACAATATACAAATACTCATTCACATCATTATCTAGGTATGACATAACATTCAACAGGTGAGTGATGTATGACACAGGCAGCTGCAGCCAAACTCGCCAATTCAAGCCATATCATGGTGGCCAGTAAGTATTCGAACCATACAAGCCAGAGGTTGATAGCATGAGCAGCGATTAACGCCATCAAGGTACCATGCTACAATCTACCAAGTCACTGAGCCTGACAACTGGATCCATCAAGTCTTCTCTTACAACCTGAATATGTACATGGGTTGCTGAAGACGTCTTTAATGTCGGATCTTCACGGGGACTACGTACTGCCCACGCTTCATCAACGGAGGCACGGCTTCAGTTGTTTTGTTTGTTTGTTGTTAAACGCCGCACTCAGCAATATTCCAGCTATAATATGGTGGTCTGTAAATAATCGAGTCAGGCCAGACAATCCAGTGATTGACATCATGAGCACCGATCTGGGACACGCAACTGGAATCGATGACATGCATCAACCAAGTCAGAGTGCCTGACCACCCGATCCCGTAAGTCGCCTGTTACGAAATCTATCTGAAGAATAAAATACTTCTGTCGACTGAAAGATTTAACAAAGTCATGGTTTTCTCTCCTGATTTTTTATTATACAGTTCGCCCCTGCATGGATGTTTTTTTCAAATCCTATTAATTGTCAGTAAATTATTTGAATAAGGTATTCCTTTTTCTGACATGAATTTCAAACCGAATAGGATACTGAGTTCGAAACAACTGAAGTCACGTGATCAACCTCGTCACCTGAGAAGTTAAATCTTTATTTATCAACAAAATGATGTCGTAAACAATGCAGTTTAGTAATGAGCATACGTTTTGAAAGAATGAGCCTCAGTTCTTTAAAAGACACACATACGTTACATATCTAGGGAAGGTTTTTGGATATATCGCTAATATAAGAATGCAGTTATCAGCACGACATCGAACGGTTTTACGGCGCGTCGTTTATCCAGACGAAACATCTGCAGTAGCTGGATAATCGATATTGTAAACAGGCGCCCCTGCGCTCGCGAGCTGAACTTTAGACTTTTGCTGGAAAGTTTTCAAAGCGAGCAGCGATTTATCCATGTGTCAGCATTTTCTGTGCGATGTGATTTAGTGACACTATTCGAGAACAGTTTCCTGCTAACCGAACAAAATGTCACTGCTTGTGGACTGTGTGAAATTCATCGAAACGTACCGAGGCCGCGACAAGATCATCCGGCTATGTTCTTACGCAGCAATGTTAGTCGGTGGGGACAACACGTCTCCCATCTCCGAGAAGGCACGTGTGATCGGTCGCGAGTTGAGCGCATGCAGGGTGATACTTCGCCTGTTCGATGACCTGCCAATGCTAGCGTATAACCTTCAGTACGGACTTGGCAGCAAGGTAAACAAAAGACATAATTTGTTTGAAACAATGTCTCTTTAATATTGTTTCTTGTTGCATGGTCACTGTAAACATCAGGCATTGACAAAGCATCAGGGAAAAGACGGGCGGCAGGCCTTATTTAATGCCTTCTCAGCGGATCGGGTGAGGTGAGGTGAAATGGGTTTAATGTCGCGTCCAAGATTATTGCACTTGTATAGCGACGTGCATGGACGTGTGTGTGTGTGTGTGGCTGCTTGTACTAGTCCGGACTGATGCCGATTTATAGTGATACCATCCCGCAGTTTAACATGAATATCCCACTCATACACAGAATACTGACTCCGAGCCAACCAGTCCTTGTTTTACCCCCATAATGCCGAGAGCCAGACAGGGTAACAACAAGTACCATCTTTTAACGTCTTTTGGTATGACGCGACTGGGGATCACACTCCGGACCTTCTGGGCGGAAGCGCTATCACTGGACCACGGAAGCGGTCTCAGCGGATTGGGGCTAGTATCTGATTGACTGGCTATAGTATATATGGTGATATAACCTACACTGATCAACTGGCTAGTATATATGGTGATATAACCTACACTGATCAACTGGCTAGTATATATGGTGATATAACATACACTGATCAACTGGCTAGTATATATGGTGATATAACATACACTTATCAACTGGCTAGTATATATGGTGATATAACCTACACTGATCAACTGGCTAGCTAGATAATAGACTAACATTGAGTCCCAGAAATAAATTTATCTTATTTAAAATATATCTACCATCTACAAAACTGCACCCAGTACAATGCTTAGAGGGCAGCAATTAATGCCCCATTCTGAGTCAGCTCGCAGCGCTGCGGTAAAAGGACAGTACATCAATGAATCTGTCTGTTTATATCCAGGCATTAATTACAAGTGCGCTGGTCACGTGATAAGCCCCCACCCGCAGTATGCTCACTGGAGCAAAAAAAATTCCTCGCAAATAAAATGAGCAGATCCGAGTAAGCTTGGGGGTTATCGGCTATTGAACAATCGATGTCCTGTCCGTTTTAAGAAATCAGCAGATGCCAAGAATGCTGAACACAAGTCAACGCAAATTTTGAATCTGTGAATAGGAAGGCCATCCATATTTTAATGTTTTCACAGTTGGAATGTTGTTGCCTTTTAATTTCCTTGAGCTGAGACAATCTACTCTAGACTTGAGTTTTATTCCTTTTTTGAGAGTCTGTATTCAGTGATTAAAGACAGATGATGTTAGATTCGTGCTTGGTAGTAACACGTGCAGTAACACTAACATGTTGGGAGACCTGCTAGATCTGATTCAGATATAGTACACAAATGAAAGCATGTCACAAGTAGGGTAGCAGAATTATTCTCAGTGGCCGTGCATGGTATGAAATACTACAAGATGCAACATTGTGTACTCATCTGATTAAAATTACTATCTGACATCTATTAGTAATTAATATGCTGCAACAAAATATACAAATATAAATCCTTTTCCTTAGGTCATTTTGTAATGACCTACACCAAGGCCGGAGCCAGTATTTTTAAAAGGGAGGGGTCCAAAATGTCATAATCCTCTCTCGGTCAATTTTGGAACAAAAGTTTGTTGGCTACACTGTCTATATATACATACAATTTTAACAATTAAGTGCTGAAATTTTCTATTAAACGGTCCGGTGGGAAGGAATAAATTTTGTCAGAAATGTGACAAACCAACGGGATATCACGCAGGCAGCTATTTGGGACACTGTCTGGCCATAGTGTCACAAGATGCAGCACCCCATTGTGTTAACATAACAGCTCACAGCTGATTGCCTATTGAAGTAGAACGTTGAAGAAAAACATCATAACTTCATGCACATGTATAGCCGATTGTTTCTTTCCAGGAGAAGAACCCGTGCCTACGTGTGTGTGAACTAGGCTCGAACTTGGTCAACCAGCTGTACTACCCCATAGAGCACATTGCCTGGTGTGCCGACAAGCAGCTCCTCACCATCAAGTCGGGCAGCTTCTGGCTGGCGGGACTCATCCTGTGGGCCATCTCCCTCACGCTGCAAGCCGTCAAGTAGGTCTTCCAGCACAGGTCAGCTGGTAGCAGCTTTAAGAAAAGACACCTTTAAAAACTGAAATCAGTTCATCTCCATTCTGCTTTCATCTTCCCACGGCAAGGGGTGTAACTGACTGTACAGCCGAACTAGGCTGGAGTTATGTTTTAACTGGACTTAGGAGTCTATGCATAGTCCACTCAAAATCGTCTAACCAATTTGACATCCAGTTCATTAACTTCAGTTCAGATTAAGGTCGAATGCAGGATTTGCAAAGCATGTGTACCACCAAATCGGCGCCAACAGATATTTCCCAAATCTTTTCATGTTTTTAATTAAGGTGCTCACCTTAATAAGAGGCGACTAACGGGATCGGGTGGTCAGGCTTGCATGGTTGATGCATGTCATCGATCCCAATTGCATGGATCAATGCTTATGATGTCAATCACTGGATTGTCTGGTCCAGACTCAATTATTTACAGACCGCAGTCATGTAGCTGGAATATTGCTGAGTGCAGCGTTAAACAACAAACAAACAAACCTTAATTGATACACTTAACGAAGTGAGACCTTCTTTATCACAATATAGATTTTGATTATGAATCAGATCGCTTGACTGGTTGTTGCCTTTTTGTTTGAAGCAAATGCAAGTGATATGAGAGGTGGAATCAGATTAGTCAATAGGAGAAACATAGAAGGGACATATCTAGTAATAGTCATAGATGGTGCTTCGATCGAGCCCAGAAATTTCAGCTTAATTCGGCAGGGGTGGAAACTGGACTTCTGTAATCAGTTACAGACACCAAGAGAGAAATGCAAACTCTTTATGATAACAGAAGTGATGAGTTATTTAAAGTTGAAAAGACTATCATGTCCTTGACATGTGCTTGCTGATCATTGCCAAGTAACTAGAGCTGTTCTGTGTTTACAGGTGCTTGCTGTTCATTGCCAAGTAACTAGAGCTGTTCTGTGTTTACAGGTGCTTGCTGATTTGCCAAGTTACTAGAGCTGTTCTGTGTTTACAGGTGCTTGCTGTTCATTGCCAAGTAACTAGAGCTGTTCTGTGTTTACAGGTGCTTGCTGATTTGCCAAGTTACTAGAGCTGTTCTGTGTTTACAGGTGCTTGCTGATCATTGCCAAGTAACTAGAGCTGTTCTGTGTTTACAGGTGCTTGCTGATCATTGCCAAGTAACTAGCGCTGTTCTGTGTTTACAGGTGCTTGCTGATTTGCCAAGTTACTAGAGCTGTTCTGTGTTTACAGGTGCTTGCTGATCATTGCCAAGTAACTAGAGCTGTTCTGTGTTTACAGGTGCTTGCTGATCATTGCCAAGTAACTAGAGCTGTTGTGTGTTTACAGGTGCTTGCTGATCATTGCCAAGTAACTAGCGCTGTTCTGTGTTTACAGGTGCTTGCTGATCATTGCCAAGTAACTAGAACTGTTCTGTGTTTCATGGGTGCTTGCTGATCATTGCCAAGTAACTAGAGCTGTTGTGTGTTTACAGGTGCTTGCTGACCATTGCCAAGTAACTAGAACTGTTCTGTGTTTCATGGGTGCTTGCTGATCATTGCCAAGTAACTAGAGCTGTTGTGTGTTTACAGGTGCTTGCTGATCATTGCCAAGTAACTAGCGCTGTTCTGTGTTTACAGGTGCTTGCTGATCATTGCCAAGTAACTAGAACTGTTCTGTGTTTCATGGGTGCTTGCTGATCATTGCCAAGTAACTAGAGCTGTTGTGTGTTTACAGGTGCTTGCTGACCATTGCCAAGTAACTAGAACTGTTCTGTGTTTCATGGGTGCTTGCTGATCATTGCCAAGTAACTAGAGCTGTTGTGTGTTTACAGGTGCTTGCTGATCATTGCCAAGTAACTAGCGCTGTTCTGTGTTTACAGGTGCTTGCTGATCATTGCCAAGTAACTAGAACTGTTCTGTGTTTCATGGGTGCTTGCTGATCATTGCCAAGTAACTAGAGCTGTTGTGTGTTTACATGTGCTTGCTGATCATTGCCAAGTAACTAGAGCTGTTCTGTGTTTACAGGTGCTTGCTGACCATTGCCAAGTAACTAGAACTGTTCTGTGTTTACAGGTGCTTGCTGATCATTGCCAAGTAACTAGAGCTGTTCTGTGTTTACAAGTGCTTGCTGATCATTGCCAAGTAACTAGAGCTGTTCTGTGTTTACAGGTGCTTGCTGACCATTGCCAAGTAACTAGAGCTGTTCTGTGTTTACAAGTGCTTGCTGATCATTGCCAAGTAACTAGAGCTGTTCTGTGTTTACAAGTGCTTGCTGACCATTGCCAAGTAACTAGAGCTGTTCTGTGTTTACAAGTGCTTGCTGATCATTGCCAAGTAACTAGAGCTGTTCTTTGTTTTTAGGTGCTTGCTGATCATTGCCAAGTAACTAGAACTGTTCTGTGTTTACAAGTGCTTGCTGACCATTGCCAAGTAACTAGAGCTGTTCTGTGTTTACAGGTGCTTGCTGATCATTGCCAAGTTACTAGAGCTGTTCTGTGTTTACAGGTGCTTGCTGATCATTGCCAAGTAACTAGAGCTGTTCTGTGTTTACAGGTGCTTGCTGTTCATTGCCAAGTAACTAGAGCTGTTCTGTGTTTACAGGTGCTTGCTGATCATTGCCAAGTAACTAGAGCTGTTCTGTGTTTACAGGTGCTTGCTGATCATTGCCAAGTTACTAGAGCTGTTGTGTGTTTACATGTGCTTGCTGATCATTACCAAGTAACTAGAGCTGTTCTGTGTTTACAAGTGCTTGCTGATCATTGCCAAGTAACTAGAGCTGTTCTTTGTTTTTAGGTGCTTGCTGACCATTGCCAGGTTAAAGCGTTCAGCCAACAGACTGAAGAAACAGAGGTATCTTGATGGGCAAGACCAATAGTATGTAGACTGTTATTTTAGAATATTAATTCGAAACACATCCATGTTTTGAAATGTGACAAGTGTCAGGTCTGTTGCAATTTTTATGCATTTGGTTGTTAAAAGTTCTGCCACTTATACTCCATGTCAATATTGTGGACCAGAAAAGATGGAGGTGTGATCAGACAAGCGTTGATAGAAGTAAGGGGAGATAATGTTGTAAGAGTTACCTCCCTTCAAGAACTTCAGCTTTTGGGTTGGAATATGGCCAATTTGTTCAGTGTTTGTTTAATATTTTCATTGATATGAGGAGCCAGCTAGGTTTATCTCCTAGTTTGTGTAAATCATTCAATACAGTAATATGAAACTAAGTTTGAAAGCCCCTTCATTTTTCATTATTCCGTGCCACAAAACATGGCACATAGAAAGAACTAGTGATAAACTGGTGCCTTTTGATAGTTTGGGATTTTTGAAAAAAATATTTTTGGAGTTTCCATTGAAATGACTTTGACTTAGACTGAAAATGGCGGTAGTGCTCATTTCGGGGGCGGATCTTGAATACCGTACAATATTTCTTGCCTTTCACACAACCGGACATGTCATATTGGCGGGGGATATGAGTATTTCATGCTTGTTGGTGTTGTTATTTTAGTGACAAGTCCCCAAAAGGCACACCATTAGTGTTAACTTAAATTATATGAATATATATAATTCCAAAACGTTTACTGACATTTGCTGCAGAATATTGAATACTGGCCTCAAAGAGGCCTCAATAAATCCCTGAGAGATTTAAACTGACCGAAATATTTCTATACACAACAATGAACC
This sequence comes from Haliotis rufescens, assembly GCF_023055435.1. Classification (NCBI taxonomy): domain Eukaryota; kingdom Metazoa; phylum Mollusca; class Gastropoda; order Lepetellida; family Haliotidae; genus Haliotis; species Haliotis rufescens. The sequence goes on along the minus strand of NW_025963824.1, from coordinate 36,330,591 downwards.
TTTGTTCAACTCTCTTGGCTGTAGGAGTTCTTGAAGATCCGGGTTAGAAACCAAGCTTGCCCTAAAAGGCGACTCTGCTTGTCATAAAAGGCGACTAACATTATCGGGTGATCAGGCTCGCTGACTTGGTTAATGCATGTCATCGATCACAATTGGGTAGATCAATGCTCATGATGTCAATCACTGGATTGTCTGGTACAGACTCGATTATTTACCTACCACCGTCATATAGCTGGAATATTGCTAAGTGTGGTGTTAAACAACAAACAAACAAACAAACAGTAGGGGTTCACAATGGTTTTGTATTCTTCCAGTTATGAGAACTCCGAACAGCGGGAAGAGTTGTGGTTGCAGCTGCATGGTGTGCAGGCTGACATCTTCAGCCAGTACCTGCTCCTGCTTCAGTCGATGGCCGACCTCCTCAACGCCATCAACTGGCTGCCCAAGGGATGGCTGTGGGGGGGGCGCTTTGGTGCTGCCAAGTCGGGGCTGTTCGGCCTCGCCTCCTCTCTCATCATGCTGTTCCGACACTGGTATTCCCGGTCCTGATGACTGCTCGTCCTTATCTAGCAGAGATGCTACCATTACAATATTGAAGCACATTCCACGAATACGATTATGTGAAATATATTACGAATTATGTGAAAAAACATTTCCTGTAATTAAAACCTACAGTCGTTTTAATAATAATTATTTATAATGTTATTAACCAATTAATAGTATATTTTTCTGTTTTGGCATAGAAAGGTTTACATATTTCAAGGAGTTTTAATATGTGATGCAAAATATTATTTTTTTCTCAGCAGTATTGTTTAGTCAGAAATGCTACCAATGATAACCTATTACTGATTCTAGATACCCATTAATAATTCAAGATATTACTTATTGCTTTATATTGGTGTTGACATCTCGGCATTATGTTGTCCCAACACTGCTATGCCAGGTCGTGAGAACAGAGACCATATGACAGACGGTGTGTTACATGTATATCGTCTCTGGTGAGAAGTGCTCTGCTTACAGAATCAGGGGCAGGTAACTCCGGGCCTTCAGGAAAGATCCTGACATTCAGACTTTGTTACTCACAACGCATGTCTTCCATTAAAACATGTGGGAAAGTTTCCACTTTCATTTGCATGCTATCATGATTATATACACCTGGAAATTAATTAAGCATCCCCTGGTTTTTTTGCCATGTGTGTCTAACAACATGGTATCACTCACACCAAGTCTAAAATATGATGGAAAAATATACGCCATGTTGAAGATGAGACTCCCGACTAGCGAAAACACAGAGAATGTTGACAATGGTCATTGTTTTAATTATGGGCATGACACAGTGCCAGCAGTACTGTAAATGAGACAGAATGGGAACCATAGTAACTAGGGATTGGGAAAGTTGACTTTAGATTGCAAAGTGGTTTAGGGCGCTGTAAAGGGAGACTAGTCAGAATCAGTTGACTGTCTCCTACGTTTAATTCAAGCTACAACTTTCATTATTTATGAATTCATGTGCCTTTGTTATGAATAATGTTAGGGGAGAATAATGTTAAGGGAGAATAAGGTTAAGGGAGAATAATGTTAAGGGAGAATAATGTTAAGGGAGAATAATGTTAGGGGAGAATAATGTTAAGGGAGAACAAGGTTAAGGGAGAATAATGTTAAGGGAGAATAATGTTAAGGGAGAATAATGTTAAGGGAGAATAATGTTAAGGGAGAATAATGTTAAGGGAGAACAAGGTTAAGGGAGAATAATGTTAAGGGAGAATAATGTTAAGGGAGAATAATGTTAAGGGAGAACAAGGTTAAGGGAGATTAATGTTAAGGGAGAAAAAGGGTTAAGGGAGAACAAGGTTAAGGGAGAATAATGTTAAGGGAGAATAATGTTAAGGGAGAACAAGGTTAAGGGAGATTAATGTTAAGGGAGAACAAGGTTAAGGGAGATTAATGTTAAGGGAGAACAAGGTTAAGGGAGATTAATGTTAAGGGAGAACAAGGTTAAGGGAGATTAATGTTAAGGGAGAATAATGTTAAGGGAGAATAATGTTAAGGGAGAACAAGGTTAAGGGAGAATAATGTTAAGGAAGAATAATGTTAAGGGAGAATAATGTTAAGGGAGAATAATGTTAAGGGAGAACAAGGTTAAGGGAGATTAATGTTAAGGGAGATTAATGTTAAGGGAGAATAATGTTAAGGGAGAACAAGGTTAAGGGAGATTAATGTTAAGGGAGAATAATGTTAAGGGAGAACAAGGTTAAGGGAGATTAATGTTAAGGGAGAACAAGGTTAAGGGAGAATAATGTTAAGGGAGAATAATGTTAAGGGAGAACAAGGTTAAGGGAGAATAATGTTAAGGGAGAACAAGGTTAAGGGAGAATAATGTTAAGGGAGAATAATGTTAAGGGAGAACAATGTTAAGGAAGATCAATGTTAAGGGAGAATAATGTTAAGGGAGAATAATGTTAAGGGAGAATAATGTTAAGGGAGAACAAGGTTAAGGGAGAATAATGTTAAGGGAGAATAATGTTAAGGGAGATTAATGTTAAGGGAGAATAATGTTAAGGGAGAACAATGTTAAGGGAGAATAATGTTAGGGGAGAATAATGTTAAGGGAGATTAATGTTAAGGGAGAATAATGTTAAGGGAGATTAATGTTAAGGGAGAATAATGTTAAGGGAGAATAATGTTAGGGGAGAATAATGTTAAGGGAGAATAATGTTAAGGGAGAACAAGGTTAAGGGAGAATAATGTTAAGGAAGAATAATGTTAAGGGAGAATAATGTTAAGGGAGATTAATGTTAAGGGAGATTAATGTTAAGGGAGAACAAGGTTAAGGGAGAACAAGGTTAAGGGAGATTAATGTTAAGGAAGAATAATGTTAAGGGAGAACAAGGTTAAGGGAGATTAATGTTAAGGGAGAATAATGTTAAGGGAGAACAATGTTAAGGGAGATTAATGTTAAGGGAGAATAATGTTAAGGGAGATTAATGTTAAGGGAGAACAAGGTTAAGGGAGAACAAGGTTAAGGGAGATTAATGTTAAGGAAGAATAATGTTAAGGGAGAACAAGGTTAAGGGAGATTAATGTTAAGGGAGAACAAGGTTAAGGGAGATTAATGTTAAGGGAGAACAAGGTTAAGGGAGATTAATGTTAAGGGAGAATAATGTTAAGGGAGAATAATGTTAAGGGAGAACAAGGTTAAGGGAGAACAAGGTTAAGGAAGAACAATGTTAAGGGAGAACAATGTTAAGGGAGAATAATGTTAAGGGAGAATAATGTTAAGGGAGAATAATGTTAAGGAAGAATAATGTTAAGGGAGAATAATGTTAAGGAAGAATAATGTTAGGGGAGAATAATGTTAAGGGAGAATAATGTTAAGGGAGATTAATGTTAAGGGAGAATAATGTTAAGGGAGAATAATGTTAAGGGAGAACAAGGTTAAGGGAGATTAATGTTAAGGGAGAATAATGTTAAGGGAGAACAAGGTTAAGGGAGAATAATGTTAAGGGAGAACAATGTTAAGGGAGAATAATGTTAAGGGAGAACAAGGTTAAGGGAGATTAATGTTAAGGGAGAATAATGTTAAGGGAGACTAATGTTAAGGGAGAACAAGGTTAAGGGAGAACAAGGTTAAGGAAGAACAATGTTAAGGGAGAATAATGTTAAGGGAGAATAATGTTAAGGGAGAATAATGTTAAGGAAGAATAATGTTAAGGGAGAATAATGTTAAGGAAGAATAATGTTAGGGGAGAATAATGTTAAGGGAGATTAATGTTAAGGGAGAATAATGTTAAGGGAGAATAATGTTAAGGGAGAACAAGGTTAAGGGAGATTAATGTTAAGGGAGAATAATGTTAAGGGAGAACAAGGTTAAGGGAGAATAATGTTAAGGGAGAATAATGTTAAGGGAGAACAAGGTTAAGGGAGAATAATGTTAAGGAAGAATAATGTTAAGGGAGAATAATGTTAAGGGAGATTAATGTTAAGGAAGAATAATGTTAAGGGAGAACAAGGTTAAGGGAGATTAATGTTAAGGGAGAATAATGTTAAGGGAGAACAAGGTTAAGGGAGATTAATGTTAAGGGAGAATAATGTTAAGGGAGAACAAGGTTAAGGGAGAACAAGGTTAAGGGAGATTAATGTTAAGGGAGAATAATGTTAAGGGAGAACAAGGTTAAGGGAGGTTAATGTTAAGGGAGAACAAGGTTAAGGGAGAATAATGTTAAGGGAGAATAATGTTAAGGGAGAATAATGTTAAGGGAGAACAAGGTTAAGGGAGATTAATGTTAAGGGAGAATAATGTTAAGGGAGAACAAGGTTAAGGGAGAATAATGTTAAGGGAGAACAAGGTTAAGGGAGAATAATGTTAAGGGAGATTAATGTTAAGGGAGAATAATGTTAAGGGAGAACAATGTTAAGGGAGAATAATGTTAAGGGAGAATAATGTTAGGGGAGAATAATGTTAGGGGAGAATAATGTTAGGGGAGAATAATGTTAAGGGAGAATAATGTTAGGGGAGAATAATGTTAGGGGAGAATAATGTTAAGGGAGAATAATGTTAGGGGAGATTAATGTTAAGCGAGAATAATGTTAGGGGAGAATAATGTTAAGGGAGAATAATGTTAAGGGAGAATAATGTTAAGGGAGAATAATGTTAGGGGAGAACAAGGTTCGTACCAATCTGCAGTCCTAGATCCAAGTCATTTAATTCTTGTGTGTGTTTGCTTAAAGTTTATTAAGTGCATTGAAACCCTGTTAATCCAGACACTGATTAACAGATGTCTGGATTAATGAATTCTTTCGGAAAGAGTTATGCCACTTTGTATGTATATAACCAGTAAATGTCCTGAAAGGTGAGTTTCCAGATTACAGAGGTATCACTGTAACAGCAGTCTTACAGTTACCGTCATTACACATGGCAGTTTTATCGCAGTTTGGAAAAAAATAATGATTGTGGGTAAAACTCTGTACTCTGTCAATGCTCCATTATTTATTTAAGCAGATTGTTTCAAGAAAGACTTCCACAAAGACTCGGTGGAATTGAAAGTGACGGAGAAGGAAACAATGTCGAAAATAAGCAGTATTTGATTGAGAAGTTGTGTATGCATGCATCATCATCATCATCATCATCATCATCATTGCCCTCCTCCTCTGTGCAGAGTTGTGTCCCTTGGGCTTGCTTGAAACATGATCTTGGGTTCAAATCCTGGTTCGCCCTGATTATGTTTCCAGGTTTGTCAGCACCACGTTGCTTGTTGGTTCAACAAAGTTGTAATTAAACATCTGAGACCTGCATCACTTCGGGCTTTCCTACCACATTAAGCTGACACTCACTCATTCATTCGCAGGCTCGCTCGCTCACTCACTCACTCACTCACTCACTCACTCACTCACTCACTCACTCCCACACTCACTCACTCACTCACTCCCACACCCACCCACCCACCCACTCACCCACTCACTCCCTCACTCACTCACCATCCTCCTCATCATATCCCTGTGTTGACCCATGTTACTGTATCAATGCTCTTTTATTTAGTACATATTACACAATTAGTGTGACACAATCCTATATGGCAATGGGATCTCTTATTCAGCACATTTATACAGCTTACAAATATTACACCTAGTTATTCAAGATTTGCAGATGTATATTTATTAAGTCTTCTTCAGATGTTGGATTTCTATCAAGTTTTATGATGACTAGATGTGGCATTTTCAGTGCCTCTGCAATACACTGTACATTATAAATTCAATCCTTTAACTGGCAATCCATTTATTAATTTTATCCAAAGCTGGATTAAATTAGATTTCCGTTTCTTGTGGGGTCAGATGATATTCCAGTTGATATTCCTCAAAAACAAACATTGACCCAAAAGTGGAATCAAATTCTTCGACCGAGTCCGTCGAACACTGTCCCCATTAGACTTCTCAGCTGCCTCATGACTCACCCAGCATTGTTTTTATCTGGCTTTCATGTCCTGCAATCAGCATTACTGCAGGTGACACCCTCGTTCCTCCTTTACTCTCTGCACTGTTATTTTCTCACAGGCGATAGGGTAGCCTAGTGGTTCAAGTGTTCGCTCGTCACGCTGAAAACCTGGGTTCGATTCCCCACATTCGTACAATGTGTGAAGCCCATTTCTGGTTTCCCCTGTTGTGATGTTGCTGTAATATTGCTAAAAGCATACTCGATCAATATTTCGTCATATTTATATAAGGGGAGACAACCCCGTCACATCTCTGTGTGTTTTTATGATACGCAATTTTTAACTGTTGTTGCACGTGTGGTGTATAAACTGACTCAAGTCTGGTGTATGAAAGGTGTGAGAATACAGGAATAAAGATTGTGAAGAAGACACCTGTCCTTATATTGTCTGTCACAAACTGGATTATTACGAACATGGATCAAAACACATTTCGCGTATGTGAATAAAATTCAAATTTGGATAAGAGTCCCGCACCAAATTTGTCAACTGATTTCAGTGGTAACAACTGAACCTTAAAAAATGCGGGTAGAGGAAGGGAAGTAACTGTAATGAATGTTCCAGCAGCAAGCTTGGCACCAATAAGCCTTTTGAGGGTCAATTGCTGAAATTGTGGGGGCACTGATGGCCCGGTTGCCCGAGGTGCCATAATTCGCTTTTGGCCTGCCAGAAACCTATGATTGTGGGTTTGAATCCCGGATTATGTTTCTAGGTTTGTCAGCACCATACCCGTGCTCGTGGGTTTCACCAAAGTGGTAAACGTCTGAGACCTGCTTCACTTCGGGCTTTCCTCCTATATTAGCTGACATGTGATAAAACTGGAAAACTGTTCAAAGCGGCAATAAACTTACACACTCATTTACACACACCTAAGTTGTCATTGAGTAGTTTTTTCATTGAATTTCGCGCAACTGGAAAATTTCAGCAGTTATTTTGTATTCTAACCACTAATGCTGTGGTTTGGGAAAAAAATTATTAAAATGTAGATAACTTTGATGTTATGTTTGTTTCTTGTTTAATGCCGCAGCTATATGAAGCGGTCTGTAAGTAATCGAGGCTTGACCAGACAATCTAGTGATTGATATGAGCATATTGCTGAGTGCGGCGTTAAACAACAAACAAACAAAACATGGTGCTCCCAAGCTACCGATTTGAAACCATGCTTAGCAGAACCTGGCCGGCATAAGGGAAGCAACTCTGAATAGAAAGCTGCATCACCTATGACCACCAGGCCACTCCCCGTAGAAGATTCACTGATCAGTCTGGCCAGTTTGTGATATCTCCTTTGTCAGGTCTGGGATACCTTACATAGTCTGGCTTAATATTACCCACACTAGATGATTTAGCATCTCCTCAGTGGATGAGTGTGAGGTTCCGTGCGTCTGGTCCCCTGGATTGTGTTGTATTACAACCATTGGAGTAAGTGATTGGCGTGGGTTTAGATCCCACTTTGTCCTGATTATTTCCTTATCACAAGTAACACTAATAACTAACAACTCACCAATGATATAGTATCTTGTCTGTTTAATATAGAGTAAACCCACCCACTCTGTTTGTTTCCATAGACACTTGAGCATCCATTATTAAGTCAACAAGATTAGCCACACATTTAATATGCCAAGATTGTCAGTCTACCTGGGAGTCTTAGCCATTAGTGTCGGAAGCGCGTGTAAAATCTCATGATTTATGAAATATATTTAAAGGGGAGTAACTCCGTACTTACTGTTTGCAAGTGGTCCCGTGCACTGGTCATAATCTCTTGGAGGGAATTGGTGAGAGAATGTTGGTTAACGTCACAATTTGCAATATACCTAAATAATCGAGTCTGGACCAGACAAACCATTGACTAAGGGACGGATCATCAATTAATTGGACAAGATTGGTCTTCAGAGTATCATATTTATTATGAACCCCCCATTGTTCTGTTCCCCGTCTCTATTATACATAATCAGTCCCTAAATAACCTTTTTATTACTTTTGTTTTTTTAGAACTGTCCTTTTTGTCATGCCCAACTAGCATCACCCCCACCCACATAGTTTGATATATTTTGGCGACTCCCCTTTCGCTGTTATTTTTATGGCACCCACCCTTAGTCCCTCCTTCTCTGAAAGTGAACATTTCCGATACAAATCATTCGAAAACTTCGTAGAAGTGTGCCTGATATCTGATCATGTGGCCAAAAACATCCCAAATGTGAACAATAACATTCCCTATCTCTAGCGTAAAACGCTGTGAGTACATCACGGTTGTCTTTTCCTATTTAGGTGATGACCATGCCCTTCGATCGAAGCTGTCACGTCTTCAGTATAGGGTGGTACAGTTAACATGAATGTCTTTGGCGAACACTCTGATTTCCCTATTCAAAAATGGTACCGACATGATATAAATTCAGCTGATAGATCAAGGAAACCGAACCATTTTGATTGCACAGACGGGATCCCGGTAGTGCGACTGACCGACTGTTGGTCCGATATTCAAAGCCCGGTGCTAATGTGACTTTTCAAATTTTCTTACAGGTGTCCTGCGTACTTACAACATGGCGCTTGAATTACCATTAGTTGAAGAAATTCTTCGAAAAGGATCTTGAGCGTCGGTGCTGTTATGTTTTCAAACACAACTGCAGGCACATGTTGTTAGTAATGCGTATGCATAGAAATGTCAACAATGCCCATATTTAGGCATACATCAATATTCATGCGTAACCAGATTTTGCAGCCGGTTTCCGTTTAGTCTGACAACGAACGGAAGTTATGTAACTAAGGATAAGAATTTATGGATGAACAACTTCTTTATTACAATTAAGAGCGACGTTTCCTTGTAGGTTCTAACACCGTTATCAAGCAAGTGATTCATCCATAAATTCTTATCCTTACACAGTACTCCAACTTCTAAATGCCTATCAAAGAAAGTTGTTATATATGTACTTACACTTAAATTATAAATGAATATATATTTAACGTGGGTAATAAATAAAATACAACACTCATTCTCGTTAGATATCATTTTTACGAAACTCGTGAACTTCCTTGGTATTTGACCTCGCTTTCGTTCGGTCAGATACCATAGAAAGTCCACTCGTTTCCTAAAAGTGGTATCTAACGAGAATGAGTGTAGTATTTTCTATATCTCACCCGAGCGATATCTCGTGTGGGAGCTAGTTTGGGATACTGATATGTTGTAGTTCCCGCAGTTGTCTGGACAAGTTTTACTTTCATCAGTAGTGTTTGTTTTCTACTAGTCTCTGATATCAACGTACAAGTTACTGTACATGTTTTTTTTGTCAAAATATTATTTATGATGTCTTATGTAATGTATGCGATTCCTGGTAACAGCACGTGGTTTTGCACTGACGTCATGTACAGAGCTGTGCTATGTGTTTTCTCTCTGTCAAGGTCGAAGAAGGATTATACACAACAGCTGAGATAAGTGACCATGATACGTTAAGTTTTACTCTCACACAATACAGGTCTAGACGTGTGTACATCATTGAAGTACCTTGTTTGAAATTGAAAAATAGGCTTATCATTAACAAGTCAAATAGATAGTTTATTCCCCGCGAACATCAGGGAACTCTTACTTGGTTGATGCATGTCATCGTATCCAAATTACGTATACTGAACAAGAAAGGTTACGGATCATGAATATGTTTGGGGATATCTTTTGCTGGTGATGACAGAGCATACAATTTCATAAATATATTCATTTTTTTGTTCAGTGTAGGTTAATACTCATGATGTCAATCACAGGATTGTCTGGTCCAGACTCAATTATTTACACACAAAAAAAGCGCAGTCAAATAGCTGGAATATTGCTGAGTGCCTCGTAAACCATAAAAAAACAAACATCACAAAACGATTTCATTAGCAGACAAACAACCCCATGTACTTGAATTAAACTCGGGGCTGCCTTGTTATCCGACCTTTACAAGCCGGCATACCTTTTTTTATTACAAGGAGGGGTGCGTTTTGGTCCTAAAAGTTAAATTAATAAATGCAAATAATTCCCGAAAAAAATCGTTTGTAAGTCGTGTTATGTTTGTAAAAAACCAATCACTTGATAAGTTAGTTTCAACACACTGACACAAAGTGTATCGAATCATGTAAAAATGCCCACATGGAAACATGGTTTTGATGCGTATGCTGATTTGAATATAACTGGCAATAGGGATCTTGTCACTTAGATTCCAATATACCACTGAACAGGCATTTGATGGCAAGAGATTGAACTATTTAGATAACTTGACATCATCCTTCATCCTTCATTCCACTAATGCTGTACCCGTGTGGAATTTGTCCCCAAGCAATCTATGGTTGTGGAAATAACTGGGTCAGGTGGTCTGACAAGGTGACTTCGTACCCTGACGGTATCACTGGTTTGTCTGGTCCAGACTCCACTTACCGACCTTACCGATCGTCATATACCTGGGTGCCATTGTACAAAGCGATCTTAGCGCTAAGGTGATCTTAACTCCCATACCTTAACATAGACTTACGATAGTCGTAGCGCTAAGGTTGTTTTGTACAACGACACCCTGGAATATTGCCGAGTGCGGCGTAAAACAACATACATTCCACTCGTCTTGTTATATACTCGCCTAAATGTCTGTCACAGTTGTATCCTTGCTAGTTACGCGTTGACAAAGAGATCCTGGTGCTGTAACTTTCAAATCAACTGCAGTAATAATCCATTCTTTGCCTTATACTAATAATTCTCAATTTTAAGGTATTATCATAATTAATCATCAATAACAGAATAACTTCATTTGTATTCTCATTTATTGTATTTGTACATTATATATATATGTATATGCAAATATGAAAATGAAAATATGAGCAAAAATACTGTTTTAAAAATTCATTTGTATATGTACATGGCTATTTACATTTAATTCAACTATTGTATATGTATATATACACTCTGAAGGCGTCGGCGTGACAGGCAACTGTGCTAATGGGTTATCTCCCTTCCGGAAGTAGGCACGTCTGGACCTTGGTTCATCTAGCATAGCGTGATGTCTATCAATGGACGATATTTAATACACCAATATTCAATTTAAAATAAACATCAACCGAAAATTATACACGTATATAAACTCACGTACTGTCAATGATAATGCTAAAAAAGTCTTCATCTTTGGGAACTTGTTAAGTTAAGGCGTCACGTGATTAATGTTATAATGTACATGTTATACCGCGTGTAAAATGACCTCGGGTACTTTGGCCACAGTTGCATTGAGTGACAAATGCATTGATCCCGGTAGATTGGCCACAGTTGCATTGAGTGACGGATGCATTGATCCCGGTACATTGGCCCCAGTCGCACTGAGTGACGAATGCATTGATCCCGGTAAATTGGCCCCAGTCGCATTGAGTTACGAATGCATTGATCCCGGTACATTGGGCCCCAGTCGCATTGAGTGACGAATGCATTGATCCCGGTACATTGGCCCCAGTTGGACTGAGTGACGAATGCATTGAGTAACGAATGCATTGATCCCGGTACATGTACCTCTGCTGGATGTACTCATGTGCCTTGACCGGGGTTGAATTGACCCCGTTTGCATTAACCGAAGGTACACGGTCCGCCAGAGCGTTGACCTCAGTCTAGTGCACTGACTGCGGGTACATTTGCCCCGCTTCCAAGACCGCGGGTACATTGACCGCAGATGCATTGACCGAGATTACATTGGCCACGGGTACATTGACTGAGATTACATTGACCGTGGATACATTGACCGCAGATGCATTGACTGCGGGAATATTGGCCCATGTCATATTGACCCGAGGTGTTAGAACACGTCAGAACAACACAAATGTATAAATATATTTAAGAGCATCGTAAACAATAATTAGTATAAATAAATACGATAACTTAATATCAAATCAGTTCAATTTACACACTACATGCATCAAACAGATTAATGAGTATTAGTAGCTTGGGGGAGGGTTTTATTTCGGTAGAGAGCTCCTATCATTGCATAGTCTCATTGTGATCAAACTGCAACCCCACACACAACATCGGCGTCACGTGCTGGTATAAGGAGCATGCGCAGAACATACAGGAAGCTACAGAACGTCATCACACCGTGACGACGTAAGGAAATTTCCCGATACATGTAGTTTAACACTGATCTAATAAGATGCCATTCCTTCTGCTAGAGTCTAACATTGACTTTTTTCTCTAGCAGAAGTTCTAATTTCGAAGAGGTAGTGTAGTCTGTTAATATGTATGTTTGCGGTTGATAATAATACGAACTACATCTATGTACTTTCGAGACATTTGTTATACCGATACTGCTCATGTGAGACACTTATGTAATACCAAACTATCTCCCTTTACATAGCAAGGCTTTAATACTCCGTTAATGAGACACGTGGCGTATATATAAATTTCGGAATACAGTTCAATGCACAATTAAACATTACCGGACATTGACGTTGTTGACAAAGGTCATGTATTTGAGCTTATATCACAGGATTCAATAATACCAGAACCAATTCGGAATCAGGAAGGGGTTTGAGGAACGGTGGGGATAGTGGTGGAGGGGGTGGGGTGGGGGGTGGGGGGTGGGGGGGTACAAGAAGGGGGTGAGGGTGGGGGTGGAAGGATGACGGTGGAGTGGGGAGAAAGGGGATGAGCGTTTAAGTAAAGAGTCTTTGAGTGGGTTTGGGGGGGGGAGGGGGAGGGGGGGCGGGCTAATTGTGATGATCATGGTGCCAGATTACCTAAATATTTCCATGATGGAGTCTTCTGTGTCTAGTAGAGTGAGGTGACACCCACCTAATGATACTATTAGCCTTATAGAATGACACCGGCCCCAACTAACGGATGATTCGAAGAGGGGAACAAATAACCCCTGACCTAACTAGGCCTGAGTCTGTATATCAGTGGCGTATCCGAGCCATACATCAGATCTCTTTGTCCTATCTACTCTATCTCGCCTTGTCTGATTACATTTTTCTAATCAATGTCTCTACATCATGTACAATTTACAAAACAGTCACCTACAACTCACCCACACACATATTGCATAGCGACATCACTCGAGATCTTCCTATAGAGTTATCTCCCCTTAGTGCGAGGAAAATTCATGACCTTAACGGTTTTGTGACCTTGACTTTCTTACCACCTGTATGACGGTTCAATCCTTCTTTAATGGACGCATCAAAATTGTTTCGTGAAATAACAAGTGTGTACTCTCATCGTAACTATTGTTAATCTTGTAGTCGCTCACGACCACACAACCACACAGCCGCCTTATCCCAGACAATCGCGGAGTTCCTTTGGTACATATTTTACGTCAGCATTCAGTGACGTCATTTCTTTATCTGCATCAAAGTATCTAGTGACGTCAGGGTCTGAATACGACTAACGTTGTCATGGAATGGCAGTATAGGTGTTCGACGTCAACACATTTTGTTCGTAACTTCATTATGACGTCACCTAATGGTTCCTTCATATCATCAGTATGACGTCATCAAAGCCTCGTCTCCCATGCTTCCTGGTCCTCGTTGTATAGGGTCATGATGTTGTCATTGAAGAACACGACAGCATTGTTGGTAAATCCAGCACGTTCACTTCCGGGGCGTCCATTTCGCAACTGTAAACCAAAGCCAGACTCTATACATCTATGCATCAATAATCTATCCTACAGCAGTAACTTGCCTGTGTTTTGTATGCCGCTTCTATAAATTGACATGGCCACCAGTGTTGCTTCGTTCATCGGGGCGCATTTCTACTCATTAAACCTATGGGGATAACAACGAATGGATAACCGAGGTATGATTTATGCTTAAGGTTTCTTTACGTTTTGCCACATACCAGTTACGTGAGAAACTTACACACTGCAGGTTATTCCGACAGTTGTACTTTAGTTAAAATATCCACAAATAAACAGAAAAAATCAATAATGTTTTTGTTTTTTAAATATAAAACGTCAATGCCGACTCAGATTTAACGACGCTTGTAACAGTATTCCAGTCATATCGCGGCGTGTCAGCTTAATGTTGGAGGAAAGCCCGAAGTGATGCAGGTCTCAGACGTTTACCACTTCGGTGAAACCCACGACCACGGGTATGGTGCTGATAAACCTTGAAACATAATCGGGGCGAACCGGGATTCGAACTCACAATCATAGGTTTCTGGCGTGCCCAAGGGACGCAACTCTGCACAGCGAATCGCGGGGCCTTAGACGACAGGGCCACCCGAGCCCCGATTTCATTAGGCCCTAAAGTCTGCCAATACTTATTTATATAACTTGTATACTTGTGTAACACGTCTACCTCAAACTGGAGAAACGGTGAGTTATCCACCAACACTACAGGTATAGCTATGTATAGTAGCAAGTCCATCATACTACAAGTATAGCTGTGTATTGGGGCAAATCCGTCTACACTACAGGTATAGCTGTGTATTGTGGCAAGTCCACCACACTACAGGTATAGCTATGTATTGTGGCAAGTCCATCATATTACAAGTATAGCTGTGTATTGTGGCAAGTCCATCATATTACAAGTATAGCTATGTATTGTGGCAAGTCCATCACACTACAGGTATAGCTGTGTATTGTGGCAAGTCCATCATACTACAGGTATAGCTATGTATTGTGGCAAGTCCATCACACTACAGGTATAGCTGTGTATTGTGGCAAGTCCACCACACTACAGGTATAGCTATGTATTGTGGCAAGTCCACCACACTACAGGTATAGCTATGTATTGTGGCAAGTCCATCACACTACAGGTATAGCTATGTATTGTGGCAAGTCCACCACACTACAGGTATAGCTGTGTATTGTGGCAAGTCCATCACACTACAGGTATAGCTATGTATTGTGGCAAGTCCATCACACTACAGGTATAGCTATGTATTGTGGCAAGTCCATCACACTACAGGTATAGCTGTGTATTGTGGCAAGTCCACCACACTACAGGTATAGCTATGTATTGTGGCAAGTCCATCATACTAGAGGTATAACTGTGTATTGTGGCAAGTCCACCACACTACAGGTATAGCTGTGTATTGTGGCAAGTCCATCATACTACAGGTATAGCTATGTATTGTGGCAAGTCCATCATACTACAGGTATAGCTATGTATTGTGGCAAGTCCACCACACTACAGGTATAGCTGTGTATTGTGGCAAGTCCATCATACTACAGGTATAGCTATGTATTGTGGCAAGTCCATCATACTACAGGTATAACTGTGTATTGTGGCAAGTCCACCACACTACAGGTATAGCTATGTATTGTGGCAAGTCCATCATACTACAGGTATAACTGTGTATTGTGGCAAGTCCACCACACTACAGGTATAGCTGTGTATTGTGGCAAGTCCATCATACTACAGGTATAGCTATGTATTGTGGCAAGTCCATCATACTACAGGTATAGCTGTGTATTGTCGCAAGTCCATCATACTACAGGTATAGCTATGTATTGTGGCAAGTCCATCACACTACAGGTATAGCTGTGTATTGTGGCAAGTCCATCATACTACAGGTATAACTGTGTATTGTGGCAAGTCCACCACACTACAGGTATAGCTATGTATTGTGGCAAGTCCAACACACTACAGGTATAGCTATGTATTGTGGCAAGTCCATCACACTACAGGTATAGCTGTGTATTGTGGCAAGTCCATCATACTACAGGTATAGCTATGTATTGTGGCAAGTCCATCATACTACAGGTATAGCTGTGTATTGTGGCAAGTCCATCATATTACAAGTATAGCTATGTATTGTGGCAAGTCCACCACACTACAGGTATAGCTGTGTATTGTGGCAAGTCCATCATACTACAGGTATAGCTATGTATTGTGGCAAGTCCATCATACTACAGGTATAGATGTGTATTGTGGCAAGTCCATCACACTACAGGTATAGCTATGTATTGTGGCAAGTCCACCACACTACAGGTAGAAAGTCCACCACACTACAGGTAGCATGTCCACCAACACTACAGGTATAGCTATGTATTGTGGCACGTCCATCATACTACAGGTATAGCTATGTATTGTGGCAAGTCCACCACACTACAGGTTTAGCTATGCATTGTGGCACGTCAATCATACTACAGGTATAGATGTGTATTGTGGCAAGTCCATCACACTACAGGTATAGCTATGTTTTGTGGCAAGTCCACCAACACTACAGGTATAGCTATGTTTTGTAGCAAGTCCACCACACTACAGGTAGCAAGTCCACCAACACTACAGGTATAGCTTTGTTTTGATGTATAACATTTTCGTTCAGTGTTTCCAATGTTGGTGTCTTTATGTTAACATACTGCAAGAGATTCAGTGTTCTCAATGCCTCCAGCAGCCTTCTGCTCTGTGCTATAAGCCGTTGGTGTGACGGAAAGGGAAGCCAGATATAAGATAACAACACTTATCCACTGCACAAAGAAAGGACGAGGTGGAATAATCTGGGTAGCATAGAAAATATACAGTGTAAAGACAATATATAACAGTTGATAGTTGCACTGACGATTTGTAGTCCATGATCTGATAACTGTGAAAGGAAACATCGACGTCTACAATCCCTTTACGTTTACTAATGGACACAGCATTGAGAATTGACGTAAATTAGAAAAGGTTTATTACCTTTTAATGAATATGTTTCGTTTATTTTATTGATCACATTTCAGGTTGCAGGTTGATGTGACAGGTTATGGTGGGTTAAGCAACAGGTTAGGTACAGCTAGTATTGAACTCATTAGAGAACACGGTCGCTGGCAGTTTCAAAATATCAATACTTCGATTATTCAGAAACCATTTTAGAGTCTAGTAAGGCGGGTTAGATGTCAGCGTTAGATAACACCTGGAAAAAAACAGATTACGTCAACAACAACTGACCAGGCTTCCGTCTGTCGTTTCCGTTGTCTGCACCGACTGTGGGTATTGCACTGCAAGATGGTGATTGGTCGTCCCATAAGTAAGAGGATTTTTTTATGCTGCTTAGTGCAAACATCCTGCTTACCACGGCACGAGAAGCAGAGAGTGGTTTGAAATATCTTATCAAAGTGGGTTTCGAACCAGGGTTTTCAGGTTGGCGATACATCGCTTTAACCACTAGGCTTCTGACTGACCCCTTGTCGGTCTGATGCAACACAAGTTTTCCCCGAGTGGAAGACACAAGTACAGCATTTGTGTTGCCTGATATTCGATACATTAACAATTGCGGCGGCCATCACAGTCAGTGCACATTGCTTCGCGGAACAGACATCAGGATCAGGCAAAACGTATAACTGGTGCATCTAACTACCAGTAAAGTCACGTGATTACAACGAAGGGTTAGTGAAGGGTAGGGGGTCATTCATCTGATTCAGGCAGCCATGGCGATATTTGACACACAACTCAGGGTACTCATTGTTTTATTTATCAGGTTTCCAGAAATGCCAAAATATGGTCAAGTATTAATTTGCAATAGTTCATCTTGTGGCCATTACGTCTGATGTACGTAGCCACGCCCCTTTTGAGCGTGGTGACGTACTGCGTGGTGACGTATTCCATGGTGACGTACTGCGTGAATCTGAGAAGGGGAGTTAGTGCTACGACATACACCAGGTTCCACTACGATACTTACACCGTCAAGACTTGCACATCACTTACTCATAGTGATGTGGTTCGTTGCTAAACAAATAAGGAAGGTGACGTCATGCATCGTATACAATGGAAGGGAGGTAACCCCACCTGAACAGACCAGGTTGCTTCGGGACGTAAGCATACATTAGAAGGCTCAAATCAATGGTTTCATACATCTAAAGATGTTGTTCAATTTTGTTTCTTTAATTCTCAGAATATGTTATGAATATTGAGATTCTAACTGCCGGGCATAAGAAAGTATACACCCATGTTTGATGGTGGCTAAAAATGAAACAAACTAGAAATAGTTGTATGTGATGTGATGTATCAATACGGGTTGATGGTTGTGTTTTGGAACAAAAGTTTGCAGTGATCTAGCGACTGATTTCAGCGTTGTAACGTTTTGATAACGTTTGTAATGTATTGGTCAAATCCAATTTTTAAGTGTATACTTTCTTTTACCCTATATTTCTCATGTTAAACTCAGTAGTGGTACATTTGGAGTGAGTGAGTGAGTGAGTTGGGCTTAACGCCGCTTTTAACAGTATTCCAGTTATATCACGGCGTGTCAGCTTAATGTGGGAGGAAAGTCCGAAGTGATGCAGGTCTCAGCCGTTTACCACTTCGGTGAAACCTTCGCGCACGGGTATGGTGCTGACAAACCTAGAAACATAATCGGGGCGAACCGGGATTCGAACCCACAAGCATAGGTTTCTGGCATGCCCTAGGGACGCAACTCTGCACAGCGAATCGCGGCGCCTTAGACGACTGGGCCACCCGTGCCCCCGGTACATTTGGACGTTGAGGTAACACGTGGTCATCACGGGTAGGCCTCTCACATGGCGTGGACTCTAATATATTCAGAATACGTTTACATTATTTTGTCAAAGGGTACTTTGATATTATTTTCTTCCTGCCACAGCCTAGTCTGTTCATATGTATTTATACCATAATTTCTCAGACTTGAAGTCAAGCGTTTACACCCTGGAAAGATGGCTGGAACGTTCCGAGTGAGCGTTGTTTTAGGCCGTGTCAAACAATATTCCAGCCATATCACGGTGGACAAACCAAGCATACGCTTCGCACTTGTTTGGAAACGAACCCGGGTCCTCTATGTGGTGAGCGAAAGCTTCAACCACTGAGCTACCGTACCTCTCTTTGAGGTTCACGATTCCAACCATCTTCATCCACGAAATGGCAAAGCATGAAGTGTCCTTCAAGACAGCGA
The DNA here is from genome assembly GCF_023055435.1 of Haliotis rufescens. Classification (NCBI taxonomy): domain Eukaryota; kingdom Metazoa; phylum Mollusca; class Gastropoda; order Lepetellida; family Haliotidae; genus Haliotis; species Haliotis rufescens. The sequence continues at coordinate 36,311,790 of NW_025963824.1, read as the reverse complement.
ACACAGCAACCATAAACAAAATCACAGTCTTGTTCTCGCCATGCATCTAGCCCTGAACTACAAGCATATGTGCGCGGGAATGAGTGAGTGAGGGACATGGGGAACACAGATGGCTGACAGCGTGAGGATCATGATTCCGGCTATCACCTGGGAGGGTAAACCCGCGGGGTGATAGTGTGAGCACCGACCTGGAGAGTGAGTTTTGTTTGACACCGCAATCAACAGTATTTCAGCTGTGTGACGGTGGCTTGTACATAATCGAGTCTGGGCTCGGCAAACCAGTTGTTGACATCACAAGCAACGGTCATGTGGTAGGCGCACAGTGACATTCGCGTCACACATTGAAACCATCCGATCCTCACTTTAGCCTCACGCCAGTCTGTGGTGCTGGGGCCGCTTTTGTACCAGAAACCCTTCCGGAGATCCGAAGTAAACCACGGAAATCCCCAATACGACACTAGACACTACGATTGCTAGATAACATTGAAACAAGAATCAGCATGTTAGCTATGTCGATACACACAGACACACAGGCACACACACAGGCACACACACAGACACACACACACACACACAGACACATACACAAGCACAGGCACACACAGACACACACACACACAGAAACACACACATGCACACATACAGACACACACACACATGCACACCCACACCCACACACACACAGACTAATACACACGCACGCACGCACGCACACACACACGAGAGCATCCGCAATGTTATGTCTACATTCTCTATGACACACATTCTACAAGTTGGCGACCAAAACTTAACTCCAGACACACAGAGAATCTACAGTACTACAAAACAAGTTCCAAGTCATCTACACACATAATCATCAGATCCAGGCACCCCAAAGACGTGCAACTGAGAACGACTTCGGCGCGTTACAAGACTGCGTCACCCTTGTCCCCCGTCAACAGAACGTGTGTTATTGACAGAACATGTCGACACAATCTACACACACATCCCATGTCCGAACTACATTACATCTACGTCACTACTGAAAGAGAATCCATCAAACTTCATAAACAAAACCACACCCGAAGACGACACACAACCCCATCCACGTTCCTTACACCATACGTTCTTGTCCGACATCACCGACCAACACGCTCTGATCCCTTCTGACTGCGTCACACATCTCGACTGGGTACCTTCACATCAACACTCATCCTAAACATCCTAAACATCCCCCCCCCCCCCTCAACCCCCCCCCCCCCCCCCCCCCCCCTCCCCTACACACCACACACACATACACTTAAGCACATGCCTCCCACCCAACCTCTCACTCACCACGCATTCAGAGTGAAAAGCTCACCTGATCTCTGGGTAGTGTGTCCGCCATGTCGTATCTAACGGGCACGTCTTTTCCGTTTTCGTTGCTCTCGGAAACTGCCAGTTTATTGTCGTAGGCGTATTCGTGGGGGGAGTCGGCCCAGGTCCGCCTGTAGCCGATGTCGTCGGGATCTTCTTCCATCCGGTACTTCTGTCGTGTATGACGACGCGAACACTGAAGGAGACGATTTGTGATAAATGAAGCTCTAGACGCCCATAGTGGAAAACTGACAAATCCAGGGGAGGTGTTGAGTGTGTGAGAGGGGAGGGGGATCTTTGTGCGACATAACAGTCTGCCCGGGACACAGTGGTTATTTACATACACCCTCCCTCATCCAAGCCTCTACCTTCATCTTTTGTTACCGTTTTGCAATATCGTTCATCGAGCGAGTCGGCAACATATCGGCGTATGTTAAAAATAGGTAGCTTGGTGAATTTATTTAGTATTAAGGATGAGGTACAAAGACTTTTAGCGATAACAGTTTCCGTAATGTGAGAGATGGAGCTGGCAGGTGCCCCAATACTGACCAGGACGCAGATCATGAAGAACAAGAAGATGAGGAGGATGGAGCCGCACACGATGACGGCGATAGCCCAGTTCGGGAATTCGTCTTTGGGCACTGGTGTTGGCGCCGGCGTCGTTGCTACTGTTGGCGCCATTGTCCCCGGTACGACTGCAAGGATTGACGTTAGAGAATGTTTAAAGGCAAGACAGACCATACAATCATTGACATTAGAGAGGTCAGAGAAAACAGTGGCGACGCAAGGGTTGACGTAAGATGTTACAGGCGATACAATACAAGACGCTGGATAATCGAGAGTGGGGATTCCAGGATTTAAACATGTTCTTGTTGGGCCATTTAATCGGATCTGTGTATGAGGTTGATACAGCAGTCTATTCCCTCACCTTCATGGCTCACGGTGTCGTTGTTGATGGTGTAGTTGCCCAGTTTGTCACCGTCACTGAGGCCGTTCATGAACGCTGATGTTACGCTCTCGCCCGTCACGTTGCTGCTGCTCGTGAACTCAGCCGTGTAGCTGACGACGATGCTGCCCTGGCTACAAAAATGCAAGGTTACAATGCCAGTGAAATTTCTTTATTTTTTTTGGTTTGTTTGTTTATTTGTTTTTTATCGCCGTTTCCCGCAATATTCCAGTTATAAGGCGACTAACGGGATCGGGTGGTCAGGCTCGCTGGTTGATGCATGCTATCGTATCTCAATTGAGTGGATCGATGCTCATGATAATAATCACTGGATTTTCTGGTCCAGACTCGGTTATTTACAGACCGCCGTCACATAGCTGGAATATTGCTGAGTGTGGCGTTTAACAACAAACAAAACAAACACTACAGTGACATCGAAGAGCATGGACAAACCAAGAAAAATATATCTCACACTGAACGATATTCGAGTGAGTAAATACCCCGCCTTTAGCACAATTCCAGCAATGTCACGGAGGAAACACCGGATATAGGCTTGACACATTACCCATCTGGGCCATAGAACCCGGGCTTGACGAACGAACGCCCCGAACAATTGAAGAGCGGACGCCCCGAACAATTGAAGAGCGGACGCCCCGAACAATTGACAAGCGAACGCCCCGAACAATTGACGAACGAACGCCCCTAACAATTGACGAACGAACGCCCCGAACAATTGACGAACGAACGCCCCGAACAAGTGACGAACGAACGCCCCGAACAATTGGCGAGCGAACGCCCCGAACAATTGACGAGCAAAAGCCCCGAACAATTGACGAGCGAACGCCCCGAACAATTGACGAGCGAACGCCCCGAACAATTGACGAGCGCACGCCACGAACAATTGACGAGCGAACGCCCCGAACAATTGACGAGCGAACGCCCCGAACAATTGACGAGCGAACGCCCCGAACAATTGACGAGCGAACGCCCCGAACAATTGACGAGCGAACGCCCCGAACAACCTAAGATCATAGGTTTCTGGTACGCCCAATAGCAAAGCTTTGCATTGCGATTTTCTGCGGCTTAAGTCGACAGGACCACCCTAAACTGGTGCTGAATGACAGCAGTACTTGTCTGCTTGGTACTCACCTGAACGTCATGACACTGATTCCCAGGAAAAGGTCCTTCAGAGTGCTCATCTTGTACAGGCCCTCCAGCTAAAACAAGACGGGGAGCATGTCAACACTGATAATAGAGGAATCAGTTGGTGCTGGAGTAACCTTTTTTACAATATATATATAAACAACGTTTTTCTATGAAGATGGGAGCCGATCAATTCCGCTTCTTTCTCAACAATTTCCCAGGACTACCAGTACATCGAACATACAATTGAGTGGGTTAAACTCGAGCAAAACAATCATTTTCAAATGCTTTTCTGGAACAAACGATTTCAAGTTTTGTTAAAGATTCACAAGCGCTCCAGGACATAACATAGCCAGTTCCCAATGCCACATTGATCAGCCGACAGCCTAGTGAGTGAGTGAGTGAGTGAGTGAGTATGGTTTTACGCCGCTTTTAGCAATATTCCAGCAATATCACGACGGGGGACACCAGAAATGGGCTTCACACATTGTGCCCATGTCGGGAATCGAACCCGGGTCTTCGGCGTGACGAGCGAACGCTTTAACCACTAGGCTACCCGACCGCCCCCCGACTGCCTAGAGTGAGGAGGGTAACAGATTAAACGTTAGAAGGAGGAGTACATTTCCGCTAATCTCCGGGTGACTTTAAAGATATTTTCTACAGTGCTGACTGACTTACTTTTAGTTTGAGATCCTGTTTCAGCTCGATGTACTGAGGGGACGACGTATTCAGTAACTCCTCGGTGAAGTTGCGACCCTCAACGATGGAGAACTTGCCGTTCACATCCACCACCGCGGCTGCTGTTGTCGTTGTTGGAGCACTCGTTGTTGTGGGTGTCACAACTGTTGAAGAAGTCATCACCTCTGTTGTTGATGGGGAAATGGAGGATGAGGAATAAACGCTGCTGGTTGGTGTCATCACAGAACTTGAAGATGGCATTGATGACGAGGAGGACATTGATGAGGAGGACGTTGATGGTGGGAGCGGTGCGACTGATGATGTCAATACGGCGGTTGTTGTCATAGCAACAGGCATGCTTGAACTCTCCATGGAGGAAGAGATGGGTTGTGTGGGAGGCAGGGGTAACAACGTCGAGGAAGATTGCGAGGTGGAGGGCATCGATTCAACCATCGAACTTGTAAACATGGGTGACGCACTGCTTGATTCAATCATTGAACTTGTAAACATAGGTGGTGCACTGCTTGATTCAATCATCGAACTTGTGAAGACAACTGGCGCACTGCTTGATTCAATCATTGAACTTGTAAACATAGTAGGTGCACTGCTTGATTCAATCATCGAACTTGTGAAGACAACTGGCGCACTGCTTGATTCCATCATTGAACTTGTAAACATGGCCAGGCCACTGCTTGATTCAACCATCGAACTTGTAAACATAGGTGGTGCACTGCTTGATTCAACCATCGAACTTGTTACGACAACTGGTACACCACTGGATTCAACCATTGAACTTGTTACGACAACTGGTACACCACTGGATTCAACCATTGAACTTGTTACGACAACTGGTACACCGCTTGACTCCATCATGGCACTGCTCGAATCAATGACATGCGTTGCAATATACGTTGTCACACTCGGAGAGTCCATTGCAGACGATGCTTCCATAGGTGGCTGGGCCAACGAGTCGGACATGCTGGACATCTGACTGGACATCTGACTGGACATCTGACTGGGCATCTGACTGGACATCTGACTGGACATCCCCGAGGCTGGAGGCACACCTGAAGACTCTGTGGTGGAGGAGAACACAGGGACAAACACTCCAGACGTAGACGTCGATGAGGACGTTGCCGCGACGGTGCTGGTGGCAGGTTGGACGACGACGACATAGGATGACGAGTCAGTTGGTGGGATGCTGGGTACAGCGGTAAGGGATGAGGAACTGGTTGACAGCGGAATTGACTCAGATGACGACTTGGCTGTCTGCGATTCCATCCCTGATGTAGATACGGGCAAGGCGGACGTTTGTGGTTGAATTACTTCAGATGTCGTTTCCATAGCAACAGGAGTCGACGCAGACATTGGGACAGAAGAAGCCTGGGTAACCTGGTCTGTTACCGGTGGGACAACGATGACAACATCTGAAGACGTCATAGATGTCATAATGCTTGAATGTGTAGGCATCGTTGGCATTGCTGCGGATGAGCTGACCATTTCTGTCTCCATTTGGGTGGCGCCTAATGTCTCCGAAAGTGATGACATTGACACTGCAACAGATGCTGATGCTGGCGACGTTGCAACGGGTTCCAAGACAGGTGTAGACACAGATGTGTGGGAGGTCACCTGGGACTGTACATAGACGTCAGAAGATGAAGGAACAACAGCAGGGGAGGATGGTTCAGTCGCCATCACATAGGAGGATTGTTCCATGGTTTGAGATGTTGCCATTTGATCCCCAGTTGAAGCAGGGACGACAATAATCCCTCCGTCGTTTGACATACTAGAAGATGATTCCATTAATCCTGTTGACATACCGGCAGATGATGTTGTCACAACTTCACTCGGGACCATCACAGACCCAGATGACCCAGAGGCAATAGGGGTAGAATCGGATGCCATGCGGACAGTTGACGATGGTTCCACGGAGGAAAGTACTTCACTGTGATATTCAGACATGGCAGAGCTTGGGACCACCTCTGACATGTCCTTACTACTTGCGACAGGCCTCACTTCACCCTGTGACTCTGACGGCAATACGGAGTAGGAGCTGGTGACGGAGGATGGCATTTCCGTCACAGCTGGCATACTGCTGGTCGACATATCAGACACCTTCTCTGAGCCCCCTGGGGTAACAGCAACAGCTGATGAAGACGTCGGACTCTCTGTCCCAGGCGTTTCGATAAGCCGTGAACTTGTTGTGTCAACTAGTTGTATTACCGATGTTGAGGACTCCTTCACTGAATGTTGTCTAGATTCAACAGGCATTGTTGATACTGCCATGACTGCGGAAGACTCGACGTTGGCCAATGATGAAGTGGGAGTCTGTTCTGAGGACATCAGCTGGTGGGATGAGGACATCAGCTGGTGGGATGAGGACATCAACTGGTGCGATGAGGAAGAACCAACCACAACCCCGGGTGTGCTCGTGTCCGGGAGTGGTGTGGAGGGTGGTGTAATTTCACTTGAGGACGGAGCGATGACAATGACCGGTGAGGACGAAAGTGAAGCTGATCCTGTAGGCATGGTCTGACTAGAAGACCCTTCCAATGCTGATGCTGATGTTGCTTGACTAGACGTTTCAATACCGGGTGCTGACCTGGACTCTGGCATCGCAGGTTGGGTGGAGCTGGACTCCAGGGGAGAAGGAGATGAGGATGACACCACGTCGGATGAGGGCATGGTTGTGGTCTGCATGTCAACAGCACTAGATTGAATTGCTGAACTTTGTACAACATCCGTGGACGTCACCTGTTGGTGAGAACCTTGCACTGTTGAGACCTGGGCATCGACAGACGCAGCTTGGGATGATGACGGTGTGGGCACCTGTTCTGACGGTGACACAAACTGCATCATAGATGATGATGACCCTTCTGCCATTGAACTTGACTGCGGTGCACGGTCAGCCTGACTAGAGGATCCTGGGGCAGCTGTATCTGGGGCAGGTGATGACGCTGTAATTTCAGGTACTACACTTGAAGAGTCAGGTACAACACTCGAAGAGGCAGGCACAGGGGGAACCGAGCTGGAAGCTCCTGCTGCAGACATTGTAGATGTAGCCATGATGTATTGGGACGATGATTCTTGGTCTCCTGTCAGTGAAGTGGAGGCTTGACCTTGAGCCTGCAAGGATGATGTTGATGATATCTCAGTTGATGATGAAGAAATAGCTTGGTGTGCGCTTGATGAGCTTGATGTTGTCATCTCGGACTGAACCACTGAGGACGAGACTTGAGTGAGAGTTGAGTTGGTCACTTCGCCGTTCATTCCCGTCGTTACCTGCGATGTCGACGTTGCCTCTACGCCGCCTGCCTGAGACGAAGAGGACACGAAGGACGAAGAGGACATGAAGGACGAAGAGGACACAAACGACGAGGACGTTGCAGATGACTGGGTCAAGATCTGAGTTGCATTAAATGCATCTGAAAGAAAGGACAAAATGTATTCATATGTAATTACCACTGGTAGATTTCGTGCGCTAAAATGAGTATGTGTATACGATTTAAAAAGTACATACAGCGAGAGACCCATTAGCTCTAAATCTTGGAGACCATCAAATACATACTACTCAATTTATTTAGAAGTACATGTGGAGCATTCCTTGGTCACGCTTGCTGAAATGGAATTTTCCCAGCAACTTTAAGATTAAATTTAACCGTTACGTCGAGATAATGGATTTCGAAATAACGAAGTTTCACTTGCTACAGAAACAGTCAACTCAGGGGAACACATTTAAAAGTACTGCTTATTTTACATTCCTGGTAGGTGGCAGGGGTTTTGTGTTATATACGCCACAGTCACATATACCGAATTCTAGCAACGCCTGTCAGCGAGCGAGTGGGTGAAAGTCAGAATTACTCACTGACAGTGGCTGTCAGATTACACCTGGCCAAAGTTACACCAGGGGCCAAAGCCGTCTGAAGGTCGACCAGGCTAGTTCCAGGCAGATGGATGGTAACATCAATGTCAACTGTGCTTGATTGCAGCCCTTCTCTGAAACATAACAGGACATTTTACACAAACGAGGCACCAGCGTCCTGGTTTTAAGTATTCCATTCCTACATTTCTAGTGACGCACATAACCCCTGAAGATGGAGTTGGCCGTAAGTTGGTTGGTTTGTTGGTTTGTTGTTTAACGCCGCATTCAGCAATATTCAAACTATATGACGGCGGTCTGTAAATAATCAAGTCTGGACCAGACAATCCAGTGATTAATATCATGAGCATCGATCCACGCAATTGGGATCGATGACATGCATCAACCAAGTCAGCGAGCCTGACCACCCTATCCCGTTAGTCGCCTTTTACGACAAGCATAGTCACCCTTTACGGCAATCATGGGTTGCTGAAGACCTATTCTAACCCGGAATCTTCACGGGTCGTTGGCCTTAAGGAACCCATGTTTGTCGTTAGAGACGACTAACGGTATCCGGTGGTCAGGCTCGCTATCGTGGTTGATGTATGTTATCATATCCTAATTGCGTGGTTATCGATGCTAATGATGTCAATCACTGGACTACCTTAGTTACGATTATTTACAGACCGCCATCAATCTGTAGTATTGCTGAGAGCGGCGCTATACAACAAACAAACATAACCTAAGGCGCACTAAACATCTGAAACCCATGTCAGAACAAGTACAGTGTTAAGTTAGCATAATGTCAGCTGTTCATGAAAATACAAAGCATTTTATTAACATACCTCTGTTTAGGTAAAAACAACAAGTGAATGAGAGAAGGTAATGAGCCCTACAAGGAAACATAGCGACATGTGGCAAACTAATCGTGACTGGACGAGTTACATCAATGTTTATACAGCAGTCTGTGAGATAATATTGAATACAATGTCCACACCAATAGACCCGCCAAGATCCGGGGTAGAATAGGTCTTCAGCAACCCAGGCTTGCCGTAAAAGGCGACTATGCTTGTCGTAAGAGGCGACTAACAGGATCGGGTTGTCAGGCTCGCTGACTTGGTTGATGCATGTCATCGATCCCAATTGCGTGGGTCGATGCTCATGATATGAATCACTGGAATGTCTGGTCCAGACTCGATTATTTACAGACCGCCGTAATATAGCTGGGTTATTGCTGAGTGTTGCGTTAAACAACAAACCAACCAACCAACCATCCATACCAAAAACATATTTGATCAAGGATGCCAGAAAGAGATGCCAGTTGGATTTAACTACAGAGCACAGGCCAATCTATTAACTATAACGACCGCACCAAATGATGGTGAATAAAAGAGTTCACTCTATCAACCAGACATCCCCCACTCACCTTATCTGTGACACCGCCACCTGCTCCACCTGGAGGCTCTCATTCAGGTTACATGATATCTGAAACAGAAAACAGGCACTGAAGGTGGATGTACAACGAACCTGTTTTGAAAACAACGCGTTCAAGATTATTTCACTAATATAGAGACTCTGTGTGTGTGTGTGCGTGTGTGCGTGTGCGTGTGCGTGTGTCTGTGTGTCTGTTTGTGTGTCTGTCTGTGTGTCTGTGTCTCTGTCTGTCTGTCTACGTCTGTCTGCCTGTCTGCCTGTCTGCCTGTGCCTGTGTCTGTGTCCTCTAGTATTAGTCTAGAATAATGCCGGTTTTATATGGGTTGCCCACTGCTATACCATGCCACAGTTAAACATGAATACAAAACTCAGACACAGTGTTCCGACACCGAGCTAACCCGTCCTTGTTTTATCCCCGCAATGCCGAGCGCAAGGCAGGGTAACAACAAGTACCACTTTATTGTAAGACGCGGCATGAAATCGAAACCCGGACCTTTCGCTCTACGTTCTGACGCTCTATCAACTGGACCACGGAGGACGTCACTTATATCACTGACTATGGGAAGAAACACGAGACAGGTTGAAGATAGACCTCGTTTTTGTGGAAGAACAGGAATTGTTTTGCAATCAATGGATCACAATCAGGGCGAATTTGGGATTCGAACCACGACTTACTTGTCTTGTTATCTCTGTAGCTGCTGTGGAGAAGGTTTGGCTGGAGTTGTCGGCATATTCAGCATTCCAGGTATAGTTCTCCACAGTCATCTGTACCTGCACCTCATAACGGCTGTCTGAAACAAGAAGCATGGCGACTGTCAACATATGTGTTTGGAAACATACAGACGGACAGCCTTTCCGGGACACCTGGTGTCACTGATTTTCAGTGAACCATTCATGTATTTACCACTATATTTCCTTTTCCGCCCAATGGAATCTGTTCCGGCAGATATTCCAGACTGATATTTCTCTGGCGTTCACGTTTTATACCGTATATAAAGTATACATCATTACACGGACCGCGAAGATCCGGGTAGTATAGGTCTTCAGCAACCCAGGCTTGCAGTAAAAGGCGACAATGCTTGTCGTAAGAGGCGAATAACGAGATCGGGTGGTTGATGCATGTCATCGTATCCCAACTGAGTGGATCGATGCTCATGATATCAATCACTGGTCCGGACTCGCTTATTTACAGACCACCGTCATATAGCTGGGATATTGCTGAGTGCGGCGTTAAACCAAAAAACAGAGACTGGAGAATGGAGTATAACGTGGCTTTGAACACTATCACAATTATATCACTTGTCACCTTGACGTAAGAGTGAGTATGGTTTTACGCCGCTTTTAGCAATATTCCAGCAATATCACGGCGGGGGACACCAGAAATGGGCTTCACACATTGTACCCATGTCGGGAATCGAACCCGGGTCTTCGGCGTGACGAGCGAACGCTTTAACCACCAGGCTACCCGACCACCCCCTTTGATGTAAGAGGGTTATAAAAACATCATTTGTTGAATTCTACAAGTTGAGACTCAAATATGATAATTTGTCTGTCTGCCATCACTGGTAAGCAGTCGGTTTACGGCCAGGGGGCAGTGTAGGTAACCTGACTATCTCACTCCACAATCAGGGGCAGACGTGACCCTTACAGTAATGTCGCTCGTATCACGTTGTGCCAAATTTCCCGCGCCACAAAAGTTTTACTGTTCTACTGATTATATACATATTTTGGGGGTCGGTTGGTTTACTGTGATCCCGGTACACAATTTGTGGGTAACGGCACAAGTCGAGGTGAACGGCATGAGCCATAATGTAGTGTTGACACGTCCGTCTTATCAGAGAGGGGTGGAGGGGTGGAGGGGTGTACGTGTGTATGAGAGAGACTTATCTCGCGGTATGTAGGGTGACGGAGTACTAGGCCGGTATTAGCCCCTCCAGTTGTCCCAGCAGTCACGATCTCGACACCAGTCAATATTGTTACGCATGGCAATAAATAAATTTCATAGCTGACGGTTTATCGCATATGAACTCCATGTTTTTATATCAAGAGCAGTTATGGCATGATAGCAGTATTTGTTTACATTTAATGGTGTTTGCTTGTATCAGTGTTGTTGTTTTTATAGTCTCGTCATGGACGCAATAACAGCGAGAACACGCAATGTGGGGATCGGTTTGAGGGGATCGGGCGGTCAGACTGACTGACTACGTGTATTTAAAGATTCGCCCATTTCTGGTGATATTGCTGGAATATTGCTAAAAGCAGCGTAAAACTATACTCACTCACTCAGTTTAAAGATTCGGTTTTTTTGTATCTAAATTGGTTTGGTTTACAAAGCACGTAAAGCAAATACCGGCGCGGGGGGGGGGGGGGGGGCGGGGGGGGGGTCTTGTACCACAATTGAGTTTGACTCACTGTCGCCCTTGTGTAGAATAGAACTCCCCCTATCGCGGCAAGCGAACGTTTAAACCACTACCCAACTGCCCTAATACCCTCAAACATTAATATTTCGACATAGAATTTTCCCAATTAAATGACATATTCCGCGGCCATACATTGTGTTCCAGTAACTTTCATTCGGCCTTGTTCAAGCCCGTTCGAGTAGACAATGGAGTATTAATAGTTGTCTGGTAATTCCTACCGGAAGTGATAGAAATGTTGACACCAGAAGCGTTTCACAAGTATTGACTTCAATGTGGACAAAACGATAAATAGGTGATTTATTATCAATCCCAGAAGCTAGCTTAATCGATGTTGTCGTGGAGATTCACAAACAACATGGCGACAACAGGGGTTGGGGTTGGGGGTCCTGTTTAATGATCAGGTGGGGAGTGTTGGGGAGTGGGGAATGGGGAGTGTTGGGGAGTGGGGACTTCGCCGACCTGTTATTACAACACATACAACAGTATACATAGAGAAATACAGACATGGCGTTGCTGTCGCTGAAATCAAAGGGTTGCCCGCTGTGCAAGTGGCCGTGGTATTCAAGGAGTAATAAAATCGATATTTAACCATAGCAGAGAAGTGCTGTTTTGTTATCCGTTGATTCTATAACTTACTCATCTAGGAATTAAACACGGGTCGACAACAGACATGTAGGGTAATGGGCTTGATATACTCAATTCAATACTAGATTATGTCACGGGCAACAACTAGCATGGTCATAATTGTTGGGTAGGGGATGTCGAATCCCATTGATTTTTTGGTGGGGGTGGGTGGGGGTTGGTTGGTGGAGTGGGTGGGGTAGGGGGGAGGTGTTGGTATGTAACTGGGGTGCTATCATATTATTTCAGAAAATGCTTGAAACACTTCATTGCGCTTCATTAATGTGGAAAAAAATTGGTTGCAACAAAAAGTATTTAGGATCATAGTTTAAAAAAAGATATCTGGTTCTGCAGCTATAGCTGATAATATATCTAGTCCCCACAAACTCCCAGAATATGTGAAATGGTCGGTCCTTGGCGCACTGATGGCTGATGTGCACACCCCGCCAGTCTGAACAAGCACTACACATGCGCAGAAAGTCGTTGAGGGAAATAAAGAGGCATATTTACGTCCAGGACATTAGCAGGTTTGCAATCTGATTGTGGCCAGCCGAAACATCACACAACGCCAGTGTAATGGCCATACCGTGTTATTCATGCTATGTTGATAGTGTTATTGTGATAGTCAATGGGCGCGTTGTATAAACTCATATCAGAATTCCGAATGGCGACATTTCTCGCCTACAGCATTGTGAACATGTCCACTGTACTGTTATCCTGATATGGTTCGATTATCGATCAGCTGATTAGCTGATGGAATTGTATTAATAAAAAAGTGAAACATTGCTTCTTTAGCACATTGGGAACAATATATTGTGTGGATCGATGTAGTGACTGAAATCAGTGCAGCCAATTCAGTCCACAGCGCGTATATTTAACTTCTCAATACTACTAATTCATTTAACGGTAGCCTGTGTCACCATGGTAACGGGGATAGACTTGAAAATGTCTCGCTGTATCTGCTAGGTTGAATCCGAAGTGGGGTAGCCTTGTGGTTAAAGTATTTGCTCGTCGCCGCGATGACCCTGGTTCTAATCTCCACATGGGTACGATGTGTGATGCCCATTTGTGGTGTCCGCTGCGTGATATTGCTGGAATATTGCTAAAACCGGCGTAAAATACAACTCACTTAATCGTACTACCTCACAAGATTTCCTTGTCAAGGGGACGCAACTCACGATTGTTTCATGTTTTTTCACATCGGTATTTGTCCTAAGTTATGTTTCTGTCGGTGGGAATAAAAACAACTACTTTCATTACGTTCAATGTGTTAACCATAATGCCACAGCCATGACACAGACAGACAGGGAGGATGTCAGTGTGTCACATCTTTCGGGGGACAACAAAGGAACATTGATCGCGTTCATCAAAGCGACATATGTCCAACCAGGAGCATCCATACTTTGATAGACGTTGGGCGCCGACAAGGATATCTTTGAACTATGACAGGAAGTAGTCGCTTCTATTTCCTTGACAGGTGTGAGAGACACTATGCATAAAATTGTCACATGAGATGTAATTTTAGCATTTTGATTTTGACTCAGAGACCGTAAGGAACTTGCCATGTATCACTTGGGCCAATAAATCAAAAAGACCTGTATGGTGTATTGTGTCTTGGATGACTCACCATAGTTTAGTCCTGGAGGAAGCGTTTCTGAACGAATGGGAATCAGTAAAGTGGGTAAAAACGCACAACGACGGATTTGATCTTGACAAACCTTGAAACATAGTCGGGCCAATCTGGGATTCGAACCCACGATCATATGTTTCTCAGAAGGCAAAGGGACGCAACTCTGCACTGGGAATTGCGGCGCCTTTAGACGAATGGGTGTATTAACGCCGCTTTAAACATGAATTTCAGTTACATCATGGCTTGCGATCTTGAGGGTTCGATCCCCGACCGCGACATTCCAACAGACGTTAAAAGATGGGGCTTGTTGTTACCCTGCCTGGCGCTTGGCATTAAGGGGCTATAACAAGGACTGGTCGTCTCGGAGTCAGTATACTGTGTCCGAGTGGGGTATTCATGTTAAACTGCGGCATGGCGGACGCTCTACCACTAGACCACGGGGGCGGTGGGGAACGTGGGTTTCACCAAAGTGGTAAACGTATGACCCTTCCATCACTTGGGGATTTCCCTCCCAAATTAAGCTGCGAGCTGTGGTAAAACTGGAATAATGTCAAATTCAACCCAATCCCCCACTCATTTTGCTGTTGGGTAAAACCAACGAGAGCAGGTGTTGGCGACTCCTTTCAGCTGTGACACACAACGGGTAAGGCAGAGGAGAGTTATTTCCCTTTCTTACGACATATACCAAGCGCTCATTACTTTCACTTAAATCAGTGATTATAGAATTTGTAATCCAAGGTGGCAAATTTAAATTTGTATCCATTAAATTATTATCTCTCTGATTAAAATTTATATTTAATAAAATATACTGCCTATGTCACTTTGCGGAGATGAGACGCACGGAATGACTTTGGGGTCCGCTGCGGATCTTCGTGTATTTCCGGCATGTGTTAAATCAATCTCGCCCCGGGCTGTCTGCCTGTGCTCAGCCACGTGTGAAGGACGTGTGTCTGAGTCACGGCTCACTGATGACGTGAGTTAAGTTGCACTCTATATGTGGTAGGGGTCATTAATCTGGATCACGAGTCTTGATAGACACTCTTTGTTACGGGAGACACAAGACTCACTTGCAACCATTTAAGGTGAGTGAGTGAGTGAGTATGGTTTTACGCCGCTTTTAGCAATATTCCAGCAATATCACGGCGGGGGACACCAGAAATGGGCTTCACATACAACCATTTAAGGATTGGAGGTGAGGTGAAATTGGGTTTAACGTCGCGTCCAGGATTATTGCACTTATATAGCCATGTGCATGCACGTGTATGCGTGTGTGTGTGGCTGCTTGTACTAGTCCGGACTGATGCCGGTTTATATAGTGCTAGCCCACTGAGATACCATGCCGCAGTTTAAGATGAATACCCCTATCAGGCACAGTATACTGACTCCGAGCCGACCAGTCCTTGTTTTAATGCCGAGCGCCAGACAGCGTAACAACAAGTACCATCTCTGTACGTGTTTTTGTATGACGCGGTCGGGGATCGAACCCCGGACATTCCGGTCTCCGGGCGGACGCTCTACCACTAGACCACGGAGGCGATCTATTTGAGGATTATAACAAGCCATATATGACGCAGACCCCCTCCATCTTCACATCTGCATCGTCATCCCAATGTTCAAAGAGACGTTAAAACAAACGCCCATGTCTGTTATAATGCATTGAGTTGGTTGCTATTTTATTTACAAAGTGAGTGAGTGAGTTGGGTTTAACGCCGCTTTTAACAGTATTACAGTTATATCACGGCGTGTCAGCTTAATGTTGGAGGAAAGCCCGAAGTGATGCAGGTCTAAGACGTTTACCACTTCGGTGAAACCCACGAGCACGGGTATGGTGCTGACAAACCTAGAAACATAATCGGGGCGAACCGGGATTCGAACCCACAATCATAGGTTTCTGGCGTGCCCAAGGGACGCAACTCTGCACCGGGAATCGCGGCGCCTTAGACAACTGGGCCATCCGTGCCCCCTTATTTACGAAGGTACACATATGACAGTTGCTTAGTTTGTTGTTTTCTTTTTAGACTATTTCTCATATTAGATTTAAGACTCATGCTCAAACCCCAGCTTGGCTGACGAGACGCCACGATCACGTTGAAATGTAAATGGTTGAGTTGTGCTTAGTGCCGCTTTGAAGAATATTACAGCCATATCACGGCGTGTCAGATTGATGAGGGAGGAAAGCCCAAAGTGATGCAGAATTCAGACATTTAACCATTTTGGTGAAACCCGCGAGCACGAGTATGATGCTGACAAACAAAGAAACAAAATCGGAGCCCCCACGGATTCGTACCCATGATCATAGATTCCTGGCGTGCTCAAGGGAGGCAACTCTGCACAGCGAATTGCCGTGGCTGAGACCATTGGGGCACGACAAATAATGAAGGGACAATCTAATGTTTGTCAGACGGTTCAGTTAGATTTATTTTTTTAATGGCTCTCTATGATTTTTTGCATCTCAATGATGGACAGACGGTCGAGTTTTTTTGTTTTGTTTTTTAATAAATTGTTTTGTGTTTGGTGTTTTTATCATTTCGGGGTATGAGAAGGTAACTTGACCGCGATCTGTCAGATTTGTACCGGGTCGGGGATGATGGGTCCTATAAACAGACCAGGAGATATCAGAAAGTCGGATCACGGAGTCAGGGCCAAGAATCAGGTCACACCTAGATGACGTGGCTCGTAAAAGACATGAAAGTAGATGGGATGAGCCCAACAGAACACCGTGGGATTATCTCCCTTGTCAGAGGCCTTTGATCGGAGTCCCAACTGTCACGTGATCGGATATAGGCGGGGGCACGTGACTGTTGCTAGGTACAGGTTACACGGTGACCTCACGGGGACAGCCAGGCAGGTACAACACCACTGGTTGGCCAGGTATAACTGGAGTATCCAGGTGCCACCTCAATGGGGTAGCCAGACGCCAGCGAGGCAAGACCAGACAATCCAGTGATTGATATCATGAGCATCGATCTACGCAATTGAGATACGATGACATGCTCATCGTTAGAATCGATTATGTGTGTGCGTGTGTGTGAGCACGTGTGTATATGTATGATTGTGTGTCTATAACTGTGTGCATGCATCACTGCTTATTCAATTAATGGACACGCCAGAAACTTGTGATTGTGGGTTCGAATCCCGGTTCGCCCCGATTATGTTTCTAGGTTTGTCAGCACCATACCCGTGCTCGTGGGTTTCACAGAAGTGGTAAACGTCTGAGACCTGCATCACTTCGGGCTTTCCTCCCAGCCGAGTCTCAGCAGCCGTGAATATGTGGGATGGAGACATCTTTCCCCCATGTGACGCCCCAATAACCGTATGAGTGAGTGACTCTGATCAGTATTCCAAGGATGCCAAACCCGTTTGAAATATTTAAACCTTGAGGCCCCGCGATCCATTAAATCACCCCTAACAACCAGCTCACGTGACCGGGGTCAGTTCCAACCTGATATCCCCAAGGGGAGACAACTACGTGTACAGCACCACTTGAGTTATCTCCCATGAGCACTGCCCATGGCTCCATGCGACATATGTTCGTTCCGTTCCAATTGCGCCCTATCAGCAGTCGACATCTTCGCCCAGCATGACGGAGCCACACAACACACAGCGTTGTTAACAGATAACGGGGTACATCATGACTCTAACAGCGGGTACGACCTAAACCCTGCACACACGTGTGACCTGGATACGACCCAGTAACTCACGGAAATAATCACTTGTGCCCTCAGATCACCATAGACCAGAAACACACTGAGCTGCCTCTCTAGGTTAGGCCTCGCCCCACTGAGCCGAAAATACTGGTACACGAATGGCCACTTGGAGACAGTGGCAGACAAAATCGTATTCATTATATTCCAGAACAGGCTTGGCTTTTCCCCGGGGCTAGCAATATCACAGCCGAGGAGGGAAGCGCACCAGAAAATGACTTCACACATTCCACCTATGAATCGAACCCGGGACTTCGGTGTAATGAGTGAACGCTTTAACTATTTGCCTACCTCCTCGAAAGCATGAATCTAGGCGTTTGTGCTCTCACTGTATTTTAACCAAACGGTTTGCTGTAATTTTATATCTCCAACACGTCACGAGCATATATAAACATTAATTTATTGGTTTAAACAATCTAAACGTTTTGTTGGAATCATATGAAGTGAAATTATTCGCGATAATGTCTATTAACATAAATATACAGACACGCACTCACTCACTCATATACATACATACATGTACATATTTATATAGAAATACATAATATTTATACAAACATATAAATGAATATATATAAGTATATATAAATGTATGTATATATAAATATATAAATGTATGTATATATAAATATATAAATGTATGTATATATAAATATATAAATGTATGTATATATATATATATAAATGTATGTGTGTATATATATATATATATAAATGTATGTGTGTGTGTATATATATATATATATATATATATATATATATATATATATATATTGCAACATTGTACCTTAGCCTGTGACCTGTCCTGTAATAAACATGGTTATTATATACATATGATATCAGTCTGTTATCAACACGGAGATGACTACCTATGAGGGAGATGTCATTGCCATGACAACTGGTGCGTGATCGGAGTATCATTATTCCGCTTGTGTGGATACAGGGGTATCATTACTGGCGAGCCTGATGAACCCTGGCAACAAGGGGCGGCTGTGTACCGGAGTGCGAGCAGAACCATGTGGGTCCCGGGGGACAAAGAAGGGCAACCTCTAACGTTTAATGTCGGCATTTTTAATGACAAAGCTACATTATGGAAATCTTACTTTAACCACCAGCCGCCCGAACAGGTCCGTACTTGGTAAGGCAACGACACTGTTATTGACACGCTGTATCTTATCGGTACCCCCTCTTACACTGGGCTTTAGCGCCAGGATCCGCTACCCTATCTTAACAGTGGTCATTCGCGGCAGGATCCGCTACCTCCTCTCAAAAGTGGGCTTTAGGGCCAGGATCCGCTACCCCGTATCAACAGTGGGCATTAGGGCCAGGATCCGCTACCCACATGTCATCGTATCCAAATTGCGTAGATCGATGCTCATGATGTCAATCACTGGATTGTCGGGCCCAGACTGAATTATTTACAGACCGCCGTCATGTAGCTGGAATATTGCCGAGTACCCGATCCCGGAAGTCGCCTCTTACGGCAAGCATGGGCTGCTGAAGTCCAATTCTACCCCTGATGTTCACGGTTCATGAGTCTCTCCACAGCGTGACATGCGCAGCCATGACAACTGAACATGCATCTCGTTATTCCCATAATTCCCATGGCCGAAGACGTATCCGGGCACTCCGCCTATATCATTACAGTTTAATACCAGTGTTATTATCCTAGGAACGCTCCTTACATTCTCATGCTCTGTCCAGTCCCATTACAACAGCCGGGGCCTGGGGGAATGTCCCCCCCCCCCCCCCCCCCCCCTCCTCCCTCACCTGTCCCCTTCCACTCGCACGCACCTGTCTGGCAGCTATATCTCACCTGGGAGATTAGCACATGCAAATTTAGAAATGCCTTTCACATTGTCGTGTAGGTCATTATTTTTGTACATACATGTGTGATTCATAGTACACAGACATTTTCTCAGTTGAGGCCGAAAACGGAAATAACCTAGTCTCATGTCCCGCGTTGTTAACTGTCACTTTCAAAAAGTTTTATGACGAACATTTGGAGGATATTTCCAAATTTGACCCACCAGGGACAAAAATGTTGATAAAAATCCTCTACTTTGGCTTGCACTATATGTTCTCGAAATTTTTGTGATGAACATTTGACTTTCCTTTTCATGTGTTTGTGACGGGTGCCACCGGTGGGGCCGGATACGCTCGCCTTTTCAAGAACACCTGTGTCACGTGATATGTATGATGTATGTATGTAGTATGTATGTAGCATACATTTATGACATCGCACCGCCTCACCTGCCCCGTACAGGCATCAACGTATCAACTATTGTCACCCCCGCGGGTTTCTGTAGTGTACTGGGAAGACAATACCGGAATAGTCACACAAGCTCCAGAGGTCATACATATTCATCCGCGTATACCGACCGCCGATTGGTTGACATAAGTCACGTGATTTGTCATCGGATCGCATTGATACATATTAGATTATCAATCTTTGCGGGGGTCCGTATTCGAACCTGTACGAATTGTGAGTATTTTTTGCTAAAGTTAACATCACAATAGGGTCGAAAAGGAGTCTTTGCTACCGCAAATGCTACTGCTACTGTTACTACTACTGCTACTGCTGCTACTACTACTACTACTGCTACTACTACTACTGCTGCTACTACTGCTACTACTACTGTTACTACTACTGCTACTGCTGCATCTACTACTACTGCTGCTGCTGCTACTACTAGTGCTACTACTGCTACTACTACTACGACTTCTACTGCTGCTGCTGCTGTTACTCAAAAAAATTTGGATGATGCTGATGATGATAATATGACAAACTTTTAACTGCAGATTTCACACAGAAATCTATTCACATTTTTTCCTATTTCGCGAACGTTAGCACGAGGAATGCTTTAATCATCAAAGGTCTTTCCGATCGTTTTTCTTTTCTATCATGATGTAGAAGTGTGGCTCGTAAATAGTTGACAGACATACACAGGACATTTCCAGCATTCCATAAGTCCCCAGCTACCATACAGCCCCGGAGAACGCCTTCACACAGTCGAGTGCTCGCACACAGTATCTTCTCGGGGTAATGAATACAAAGACCGGGGGTGGCGGGTGTCAGTTACCGGCCCTGAATGGCCACAGCGCTAACTTCCCACCATTATAAACACACGTGTTAAATCGACATTATAAGGGGAATCCTAGCTGTCTATAAAAGAGTGTTTTTAAAGAAATAAAAAACCAATTCCCCTTTGAAACTGGTACCTCCATTATACACAGTTGGTGTGTCAGACAGGTAGTAACTGTCCTATAGTCTATTGACGTGTCGATGGAATCTCTCACTCCGACCGACGTCGATATTAAGTAGCGTGATATTGCTAATATCCCACGGTAATATTTAGCCGAGAACGACACAGCGCACCCGTTGACCACGCCTGGCTCAACTGGGCTTCGTCTGACACGGTGACCTTGTCACGTCAAGGTCAAGTATCGCGATCAAGGTCACGAGAACAAACTGGATGAGAGTGTCAATGGCTACGAGATGGCGATGATTCAGGTTGAGATGTCTTGTCAGAGGGAAGCTGTCATGTTGACTTGTGTGATACATCGCCCGGTGATTGACAGTCGCTCGAGGGCAGCCTTAAAAGGCACACCGGTTCCATGTGATTGACAGACAACAAGCATACTTGCCTTAATGAGGGAATTTATGTAAGTCGCCGATTCAGGCGAATGGGTTTAAGTTAAGTTAGTGAGTGAGTATGATTTTACGCCGCATTAAGCAATATTCCAGCAAAATCGTCGGTTCAATGTGATTGACAGACACCAAGAATTCTTCCCTTAATGAGGGAATTTATATAAGTCGCCGATTTGGGTGAATGGGTTTAAGTGAGTAAGTGAGTATGATGTTTCGCCGCTTTTAGCAATATTCCAGCAATATCACGGCGGTGGACACCAAAAATGGGCTTCACACATTGTACCCATGTCGGGAATCGAAGCCGGGTCTTCGGCGTGACGAGCGAACGCTTTAACCACTAGGCTACCCGACCGCCCCGGTGAATGGGTTTAAGGTAGGTGAGTGAAAGAGTATGATTTTACACCAAATTTATATTCCAGCAATATCCCAGCAACATCACGCCGGGGGACACCAGAAATGGTCATCACTCATTGTACCCATCTGTGGAATAAACCCCGGGTCATTGAACGATTATTCACACATGATAATGCACCCACGGCTATGAGAGAATTCATCAGTATCACCCCAAAACGACTCCAAACCCCATAGCCTATCCCCATCCCTATCTACACACGTGCCTCCACCATAGTAATCTTAGCGATCAGGACAGGCCCTACACACACTGATGGCTGAATCGCCAGGGCGTGCTTCACTGTAGTGGAATTCATGCATTATTGATAGGCCTACTAAACACTGGAAAACTCAGTATTTCCCTTGGCGAACCACGATAAGACCTATCCCATGGTAAACAATATTTATATCCTCTAAAGGTTTTTATATCAATAAAACACACCCGTGTTAGATGTGTGACTGGATGGAAGAATATGTATATAAATATATCCCAAGTGTCTTGTTGGAGAGAAAGGACAACCAAGCGTGCATATGAAGGGTAGCTGGAAACAGTATTACACGCCGCTGAGAGGGCAGATAGTTTGTTTGTTGTTTAACGCTGCACTCAGCAATATTCCAGCTATATGACGGTGGTCTTTAAATAATCGATTCTGGACCAGACAATCGGGTGATTGAAATCATGAGCATCGATCCACGCAGTTGGGATACGATGACATGCATCAACCAAGTCAGCGAGCCTGACCACACCGATCCCGTTAGTCGTCTCTTACGACAAGTATAGTCACCTTTCAAGGCAAGCATGGGGTGCTGAAGACCTCTTCTAACCCGGATCTTCACGGGTCGAGAGGGCAGATAGTGAGGGTAGGAATGGGACGTATGTTTCATATGTCCATTTTTGTTAACTATTGTGACATCACACGCAAATATAACGTGACGAGATAATGTCGTCATTATCAAAAGAAAATATATAGGACAACAATAGAACTCTCACACCGAATGAAGTAAAACTTTTTTAGGAGATAAACATACTGAGTTTTCAATATAGAGCTAGGCTACCTGTAATGCGCGAAGTCCAATCTCTCGGTTGTCCCCAAGACTTAAAACACATTCTCTTTGTAGATTTCTATCGTGTTTTCTGCACGAAATGTATTGCCACATATCCTTTGAATATTGTAGTAACCGTAACTTTGCATTTTGTAGCCTATAATTGTGGATATAATTACTTAAATATGCCTACTGTCAATGACTAAACAAAAGTACCATTTTATGGCAATAAGCTTCCGCGGTGATGCGGCCGTCAAATCGCCTGTTTGAATCAGAGGGGTTTATTGTGATTTGACAACGTCTGATTGACCAATCAGAACCGAGTAATTTCAAAATTCACGTTAGAATGCCGTGTATTGTCAAAAAAACAAAGTTGTGTCAATAGAAAAATGTAACGGTATGGGACGTTTTACTAACTGAAAGTTGTGTGTGAGTTCCTGATAGACTTGTAACTTATTATAGGGTATTCTTCATGCACGACACAAGGTTTCTACATAGTGTGACGCGTACTTTAGCTATCAGTGTGGCTCCTGGACTAGAGTTTAATCACATAGTCTTCTGTTGAACCATACCACATCTCGGGCCCTCCAGGGTACATCCGAGCAGAGCGAGTCGAGTCCCCTACTCGTGGCGGGCAAACACTTGCCTGGATAATCAGTTTACTTAGCACCATAACCCGTGAAGGACTTCTCGTAGTGTGCTTTGAGAGCTGACAGATCAGCCACTTGTTGTTTACTTATAGTGGTTTACGTTGTTAGAGGCTTCTGAATGGGAGGGTGGACAGAGTGATAGCCACTCGCAATGACGATATAGTGGCTATACTGCTGACGAATGAGTGAGTGAGTGAGTGAGTGGGTGGGCGGACAGAGTGATAGCCACTCGCAATGACGATATAGTGGCTATACTGCTGACGAGTGAGTGAGTGAGTGAGTGAGTGAGTGAGTGAGCGAGCGAGCCAGCGAGCCGCTGGCAGGGACACCAGAAATGGGCTTTACACATTGTACCAATGTGGGGAATTGAACCCGGGCGTTCGGCGTGACGAGTTGACGATTTATCCACTATGCTACCCCACCGTCCTGTAGGGTAGGGGAGACAAATTGTGTAGGAGATTTAGGATATTCGGGTGGGGGTTCTGTGGGGACGAGGGGGAAGGTTTGATGACGGGGAAAACTGTATGAGGTTTTCCTCATCAACGTTACGATCTGTAGTAATGGTGTAGCATAACCCGACATGTACTACAGATTTGTACGTATACTTCTCGGGTCACGTCGACATCAGGTAGCACACATGACATGGAAATTCCCGCGGGTGTTTATGCACAACTAACAGCAAACAGTCTATTGTCGACCGTAATATCATGGTTGACGATGAGGAAAACAATCTCATCACTAAAACATATCCGCTTTCGAAAGGCTAAAATTAGCACCGTTATCGCGCATTTGATGAAACATAAAATCATGTTTATAACATGTTAAATGTCACTGCACCGTAGTCATAACAACAGCGTTATCTGAGAGAGCACAACTCTGTTCTTTGCAGGTTCACCAAGACCGCCTAGAGGCGTACGTGTTAAAGCGCTTACAGACAGAATCCTACATCGTTGACAACTGGTTCAAAATATTGATGAGGTTTTTTTTATAAAGTCCCCTCTCCCTACCCGTCTTCTCGGAAGTTTTGTCACTGTTGAAGGTAGCTAGACACCGTTTAAAGAAAATAAAACTGTTATAAGATTTAATCTCAATAACATATTGGCGGATCCAAAAGGTAATTACAAAATACGCAAAAACTCGGCACGACTGGCTAGACCTATCTGTACCTGTCTACGCTCAGATATGCGAGTGACAGCCCCTAAACCTCAGACAATCCCAGACACGGCATGTCGATATGTACAGTGATACATGTCATAGCGTGTCAGCCCGTTGTTATTGAAGTATACATGAAAGAGTTATATGCAGCACGATCAGACCGTATTGTATCGACACGTTATAAATCGCACCATTAACTTGGATCAAAGAACGAGTAGTTTTTTCTATGATTTCTTCCCAGACGTGACTGGTTGATATTATATTTGTCCAATTTTATATGACGGCTGTCTGTAAAGAACCGAGTCTGGACCAGATAATCCAGTGATTGACATCATGAGCATC
The DNA here is from genome assembly GCF_023055435.1 of Haliotis rufescens. NCBI lineage: Eukaryota > Metazoa > Mollusca > Gastropoda > Lepetellida > Haliotidae > Haliotis > Haliotis rufescens. The sequence continues at coordinate 36,286,787 of NW_025963824.1, read as the reverse complement.
GACACCATGACGCAATCGACCACGTGAGCTAGCCTCCATTCCATTAGGTTGTGTCTTGCGACTAGCAGCGGTTGCTGGGGACCCACACTATCCCGGAATCGAGGGATGACAAACTCCATCATGTTATATATTGACGTCTTGAGGCTGACGTGTTCGGTGTTGCTGTGGCTGGGAGATAGCAACTAAATACATCATGTACAGGATCACTAGCGTGGTCATCTGTTGCTTCCACCAACTTTTCACAATTGTCCCTGTGGGAAGAGGCCGGAGAAGATCCGGGTTAGAATTGTTCTTCAGCAACCAATGCTTATCGTAAGAGGCAACTAACGGGATCGGGTGGTCAGGCTCACTGATTTGGTTGATGAATTTCATCGTATCCAAATTGCGCAAGTCGATGCTCATGATGTCAATCACTGGATTGTCTGGTCAAGACTCGCTTAATTATTTACAGACCGGCGTCATATAGCTGGAATATTGCTTAGTTCGGTGTTAAACAATAAACAAACAAACACGGCGGGAAGACACAATATTGATAGAGTAGGGATTCGAACCAGGGCTTTCAAGATGACGAACCAACGGTTTAACCACCCTGCTTCGGGCTACCAAACATCGTCTCGAGAAGTCCCAATACTTGTCCTGGGAGACATGACAGGCTCCTTATAAGGACATTTCAATTACCCAGCTCCTGACAGGGCGATTATAAATCTTGACTGTATGGTGGTGGTTCCCAGCTGACTCACCGTCGACTCCGTCTGTTGTGTAATATATGCTCCACGTGTCAGGAAAGATTGAAATTTTGTCCAGTCAGCCTTTTTTTACGTTCACAGTGAACGTCAAAGAGTGATATTAAAAACATTTTTAACTCATTCTACACTCCCTATATTGATAGTGTAATAAGCCATGTTTCATTAAATGACGGTAGTTGTCTGTTCAAAATCATGGCAATTCGAAATGTCATCAGGATCAATGAATACAATATATCAATCATGTGTAATAAGTGCATGTTGGTGGCATGACGACGATAACGTTGTTGGGATAAGTGTCCCACCGCCACGCTCACCCCACCCCCTGCGATGGGAACTGACATGCGGGTTACTCTATCACTATTGTATATTCATATCAGCCATACAACGTGTGTCAGGACATAGTGTGTGGTCTTCAGTGAATACACAACATGAAGTGTTTTATTTCACTACAGATCACTTCACTATGCGCTGAATTCATTTATCGGGATAACACTCGAAATTGATAGGAGGGTCGGATACCAATACCGTAAATCTTGAAATTAACGCAAGCGTCAATTAAATCCGAAAAATGCCAACAGTCTTTGTTCGCATTAACTAAACTAAGTTTTACCAAGTATGGCATTCCACTGCAGAAAACAGTTCAAGGTAGAACGTTTAAGAGTCTTATTCAACCAGGAAAATAATGATCTACAGCAAACTACGGTTATAACGAACTCAAAGGGACTACTAATTTTAGTTCGTTATAACCGTAGTTCGTTATAAGTACATATACAGCATGACCACAGCAAGTAGTCGGGACCAAAAAGTAAGTTCGTTATATCCGTCAGTTCGTTATAAGCGTGTTCGTTATATCCGTAGTTTACTGTACATTAACACCAAGACGTCCATTTATTCAATTTAGACTTGGATTGTTAGATCTCATGATAAGTGAATAAAATAATGTCCACTGAAAAATCGATGAGGTAATGCCCATGACGTGATTTTGCTATAGAACATGAAATTCATTTTATTTTTATGTCCCTATTAATGTCATCTAAGAAACACGTTTATATCAGAAGCTATCTGTCAAATTATCCTGTACCTGATTTTATTTCTCTTCTCTCTTCAAAAGATGATGCCGTCATATTAAACATGGCTGTATATATGAAAAATGCAGTTTCCCCCCGATGGGAATTTTAAACATTAGTATATATCGGAATCTGTAAAACTACTTATATGGTACTCCTATAGTGGGCCGGACGCCTTAAATATAATAAATATCTTTGACGTGAAGGAGTGGAAACTTGAGTTGGGTCTGGGAGGGGTGACAAAATATCGGTAGGGGAATGGGCAGAAATGAGGGGTGGGGGCAGGAATGAGGGGTGGGGGCAGAAATGAGGGGTGGGGGCAGGAATGAGGGGTGGGGGCAGGAATGAGGGGTGGGGGCAGGAATGAGGGGTAGGGGCAGGAGAAGCTTGGGTGGGGGCAGGAAAAGTTAGGGTGGGGTAGGGGTGGAGACATGATGGTCGTGAGTAGGGACAGTGTAGTTGGAGGTTGGGAAACTCTGTCACGTTGAGTGAAGGAGTGAGTGAGTTAATGCTTTTCGTCACATCGCCAATATTTAAGCCATATCGTGACGGCAGGTGCGTGACCCCGATCATGTTCCGTTATACACACAGGTCACTGCGCCTTGGGAATCGGTTTACAATCGGAGAGTGGACTGACAGTCATCCCCGACACTCCTTGACATATCACTTACCCTGTAAGAATCACGTGAGAGCAGCCGCATTGCGTTTGTATCGACAAATACGTACATTGATCTTGCAATAATTATACACAGTGAGTAAGTATGGTTTTCCACCGCCTTTTAACAATATTCCAGCAATATCACGGCGGGAGGACACCAGACAAGGTCTTCACAGATTTTACCCATGTGGGGAATCGAACCCGGGTTCTCGGCGTGACGAGCGAGTACTTTAACCACTAGGCTACCATCCAAATGATGATGGGAAGGATGAGACGGACGGTGCCCCAACTCAGACAAACCCCAATGGCATCTCCTGACAATACTGTAACACACGACGTCTTCAGACAGGCGACCATGCTCGTCGTAAGAGGCGACTAACGGGATCGGGTGGTCAGGCTCGCTGATCTGGTTGATGCATGTCATCATATCCCATTTGAGAGGGTCGATGCTCATTATGTCATTCACTGGATTGTCTGGTCAAGACACGATTATTTGCAGACCGCCGCCATATAGCTGTAATATTGCTGAATGTGGCGTTCAACAACAAACAAAATCTTTAGTGTCAGTTATGAGACACTCCTTATTACAATATCGAACGCTGCAAAACTTAGCTTGCCTATACTCCATAATTTTAGGTCCACAGAAATACGATTTTCCCTTTCCAACCTATCCGAGAGAGCTAGGTCGGGTTTTTTACTGTATTTTCTTTGAAAACAGTTATTTGCAGTTTTTCAGTAAAAGTCTTTTTCTTTTGACATTTAAATGTCGTTTCTTTATTTATCATGTTTCTTCTATAGCGAAGCGCAATAATTGTTGGCTGGAGCAGCATAAAGTATGGAGAAGTGAAACTGGCGTTAACGTCGCGTCCAATTCAAGATTATTGCACTTATATGGCGACGTGCATGCACCTGTGTGTGTGTGTGTGTGTGTGTGTGTGTGTGTGTGGCTGCTTGTACTAGTCCGGACTGATGCCGAGTTATAGTGCTAGCCCACTGAGATACCAAGCCCTAGTTTAACAGGAATACCCCACTCAGACACAGTATACTGACTCAGAGTCGTCCAGTCCTTGTTTTAGCCCCGTAGTGCCGACAAGTACGGGGCTAACCATCTTTTAACGTCTTTTGAAATGACGCAGCCGGGGATCGAGCCACAGACTTTCTGCTCTCCGGGCGGACGCTCTTCCACAAGACCACAGAGGCGGTCGCATAAAGTATGGAAATGCTACGAGAAGGTAGCGAGAAAAGCAAAAACGTTTAGGCTCTGGGGATCCAGATTAGAATTGTTTGCTTGTGAATGCCCATATCTCTGTTCGCGTGCTGGATACTATCTAACTGACGTCACCCATAACATTAAACATTCTTCTGATGCCTCGGATTGACTGGCTACCGCCGTGTCTACCGAATCCGATGTCGCAATCAATTCCGACGTCACACCATGATCTGTCGCGTTCAGACCGACTACTGTGTTGCAATACATTCTGACGTCACACCACTCTCTGTCGCGTGCTTTATAAGCTATTGCCGTTACAAATCGCTGAGAGGATTGAATGAGCAAAGGTTTAGTTGTCATTGTTCAGAGACAAGCATGTATAGGATTTTGCTAAGAGACGGAATTCGCCGCATGTGGTTTAAACGCTTTCTTCCTTCTAGCAACAATAGCCTTCATTGTTCTCGTGAACATGTATACCCGGACATCTGGGTATGTCGAGTAAATGTGCCTACAACACTACTGCACAATGAATGTGTATCTACATTCCATTTAACACACGTAACGGCGGGAAAAAAATGACTACCTCAACAAAGCGCTCGGGGCACCGACATACCGCCACCAACGTGTATATCTGTATAACGGTATATCTGTATAACGGCATAATTGTATAACGGTATATCTGTATAACGGCATAACTGTATAACGGTATATCTGTATAACAGCATAATTGTATAACGGTATATCTGTATAACGGTATAATTGTATAACGGTATATCTGTATAACTGTATAACGACTGTATAACGGGAGATAATGCATCTGTTTGAGTCATCTGGAAAAAAATATGCGTCGTAGTGATAACGCATGCCCTTATCCAAAAAAATGGGTCTGAATGTTAATAATTAGTCTCTTTGACTTATGTGACCGCCCACGTAAGCGTCACTGCACACGAGTGATGATTTAACGAGCCTCTCACAGCAGGTTGAAATGCCTGTCTATCTTACGTCTCCGTCGACTACTATTAGCCTCATTACTGAAACGCACAGAAACTGCCTATGTGGCGTAAGGGATATAATGTGACACCCACTACGTCACCTATATCAGTAGGCTAACTGTTTGTGTGAGTGAGTATTATGTTACTCCGCATTTAGCAATAGACCTGCTATACCACGGCGGAAGGCACCAGAAATGTGCTTAAACACATACGTGTGGGGTTTCGAACCCGGGCCTATAGTGTGGCGAGCGAACGCTTCACCACGGTGTTACCCCACCGTTACCCCACAGTAGGCCATGTTCTCCCGGCAGTATTCCGGGTATATCACGGCGGGCAACACCCAGCCTCGGGTACCCGTGTGGCGACGCACCAGTGCTCCCCCATCAGTCTACCCATAAACTGTCTGCTTACATATCATCTTTGAAGAAAAATATAAATGCAATTATTTTTTCTCGTCCCTGGTGTGTTTTAAATACATTGATAATCTATGAAAACCGATTTTTTTTAAAATAATTTTGAACAATGTTTCAATGATAATTTGTTTGTTTGTTTAAGGCAATGTGGAATGGTATTTCCATCCTGTCATTATAAAAAATGTAGACTGTTTCAGTCCAGTTATACGTCGACACCGCACCTGTTCCTGGTTAAGCGTTTCTTTATTGCCAGGTTAACGGATCTGCTGGACCTAAATTTGACAAATGGGGAATAAAATTAAAATTATGGAGGTATTTCTCATTCCCGACATAAGTGTCGTAAGCCCTTTCTCAAGGCCCTCAGCATATATGTCATAACAGAGGCGAGATTAGAGGAAACGGGGTTGAATCGTGGCGTTGCGTGTATGTGTGCATGCCTCTGTGTGTAAAATGAGCGCGTCCGTGCAGTTGCGAGCGAGCGTGCGGGCGTGTGTGTTTACTTGTATAACCATAGCCATACGCCGTGTTTTAGTGCTGAGCCAGTGAGATACCACGCCGCAGTTTAACATGGATCCTCCACTCAGACGCAGTCCTTGTTTTATCTTTCAACGTCTTTCGGTATGACGCCGTCACGGACTGAACCACCCACCTCCCGCTCTTCTGGCAGACGCTCTCTACACTAGTACACGGAGGCGGTCCGTTATAACAGAGATCGCGACTGCAATACGTGTAAAAGTTACCCCCTGAGTTGTGTGCTTTTTGAGTTGCACCACTTGTTATATACTCACCAACAAAAGAAACGCGAATACCATACATGTTGGTTAATATATGAAGACTTACTTATATTCACGAAATTAGTTCGATGCACAGACGAACATACTGATATGTTGTGTGAACCGACGCTCATGAACACATTATATATGTGACGTCATAGATCCATGACTCGAGATGCACCATTTGCCTGTGCATAATTTGCGCGTAAAGATTGCAAATCACGTGCAGCATATCGTGATACAAATACAGACACTGTGGTAACCCTTGACTGATTGTTAGTTTTGTCATTAAGAGGTACACATTGGAAACAACTATTAACGTACATACTTCTCCATATGTTTGTATGGTGCGCGTTTCTTTTGGCAGTGAGTATATATTCCATTTTCTCTTAACTACCATCTCAAATATTTAGGGATCACTTTGAAACAAAAACATTGGTGAGTAATGTTATTTTTATTCTACCGATCCTGTTGATTTTTATTATAGAATCCTTGAACAAATATTAAAAAAAGAAGCGAATTTTTAATGACAATGTTGGGCCCACAGATGGCGCCGTGGTTTAAGATGCTTCAATTCGGTGGTCGTAGGTTCGAATCCCCCAGTCGCCCCTGCTACACTTGGTGAGGCAGCACCATACCCGTGCTCGAAAGCGGTAAACATCGTATACGGGCCTGTAGCCCTGAGCCTACATGTACTTGGGAATAGAGGGAATAGAGACAGCGTCGCGTGGTGCGCGACCCTGTATGTCGTTAACGTCACTGCTCCATCAAGTTATGACCACAAATATTGTACAAAACATCGAAGTAGACCAACAGTGTCCCGTGCTGGAACTATGTGCTTATTAGTTTACAGGGTCGGTCCAAATGACTCAGTCCACAGCGTAATTACTGACCTTGTCGCCTGACCTTGAGAGCCCATCTGCGTGTCCCAAAGATCGCCGAACTGAACCCGGGCCATATTTACATAGAGAGCCTTTTACACCTAACACCGGACAGACCAAATTAGCGGTGTGTCTACACGTAGGGATGTGTGCATCACCAACCCAAGGACTCCAAGGAAAGAAGGGAATGGAGATGGTGTTAGGAGGGGGGAGATGGTGTTAGGAGGGGGGAGATGGTGTTAGGAGGGGGGAGATGGTGTTAGGAGGGGGGAGATGGTGTTAGGAGGGGGGTGATGGTGGTAGGAGGTGGGTGATGGTGTTAGGAGGGGGGTGATGGTGGTAGGAGGGGGGTGATGGTGTTAGGAGGGGGGTGATGGTGGTAGGAGGGGGGTGATGGTGGTAGGAGGGGGGTGATGGTGGTAGGAGGGGGGAGATGGTGTTAGGAGGGGTGATGGTGGTAGGAGGGGGGTGATGGTGGTAGGAGGGGGGTGATGGTGGTAGGAGGGGGGTGATGGTGGTAGGAGGGGGGTGATGGTGTTAGGAGGGGTGATGGTGGTAGGAGGGGGGTGATGGTGGTAGGAGGGGGGTGATGGTGGTAGGAGGGGGGAGATGGTGTTAGGAGGGGTGATGGTGGTAGGAGGGGGGTGATGGTGGTAGGAGGGGGGAGATGGTGGTAGGAGGGGGGTGATGGTGGTAGGAGGGGGGAGATGGTGTTAGGAGGGGTGATGGTGGTAGGAGGGGGGTGATGGTGGTAGGAGGGGGGTGATGGTGGTAGGAGGGGGGTGATGGTGGTAGGAGGGGGGAGATGGTGTTAGGAGGGGTGATGGTGTTAGGAGGGGTGATGGTGGTAGGAGGGGGGTGATGGTGGTAGGAGGGGGGTGATGGTGGTAGGAGGGGCGTGGTGTTAGGAGGGGGGTGATGGTGTTAGGAGGGGGGCGTGGTGTTAGGAGGGGGGTGGTGTTAGGAGGGGGGAGATGGTGTTAGGAGGGGGGCGTGGTGTTAGGAGGGGGGTGGTGTTAGGAGGGGGGAGATGGTGTTAGGAGGGGGGATGGTGGTAGGAGGGGGGTGATGGTGTTAGGAGGGGGAGATGGTGGTAAGAGGGGGAGATGGGGTAGGCTAGAAGATGAAGAGTGTGAGAACTGTGTGTGTGAATGATGGGCAGGTGGGCGGGGGGGGGGGGGGGGGGGGGGCGTGGCATTACGACGTGAGAATATCATTTCGAGGTCGATCTCTGCAATCATGTGTTTTTAATCGTCATATCTGACAATTGGTGTATTATTTCAAAGCCGACCGTGGGCTATGTTTAGCAGGGCCGTATCCACTTTAGCCTTCTTATATATACTTGGAGTCAGACAAAGAATGAGTGAACTGCTTGACGCCACTAATAATAGTCAAGCCGGGTATTAACATTCAGTGTGTGAGTGAGTGAGTATGGTTTTGCGCCGCTCTTAGCAATATTCCAGCAATATTACGGTGGGGGAATCGAACCCGGGTCTTCGGCGTGACAAGCGAACGCTTCAACCACTAGGCTACCCGACCGCCCTTACATTCAGTGCAAACCCATGACATACCATGCGTCAGTTTAACATGAATAACCCACTTAAACACAGATTACTGAGTGTAACAACAAGTACCATCTTTTATCGTCTTTTGTATAATGCAGTCGGGCGAAGTGACGAGCACTGGCACCGATGTTTCATAGCAAACATTTCAGCGGTGTTGGGTAGCCCCCTGACTAACCTCCTAGGCCCGAATGACGAGATGGTATTCACATACTTCACGTGAGTTGGCCAAAGTCTGTCCCAGAATCAATCAGCCATTTCCTTCACGCAATGCACTCTCTGTATATTGATAACATCTAACAATGTTTAGAAATGCTTCCCATGCCCCGTGTGAGCTGTGCTAACCAATATTCAATTGTATCCAGAGCAAGGTATGAGACGGGAAGGGTTGAAATGTAGATGGTGTATATTTGTCATATCGTCCCGGGATAACAACGTCCATGACGCGGACCGCCTTGGTCGAAACATCCGCCTGCATCGCGACACACCGTCACAAGTCCCAGTTCGTGTTATCTGACCAAATACAGGACAAAGAGCTTTTCTTAATTATATCAGCATTGTTTAAACATTAAGCGCTATTATGCCAACAAGCGACTGCAATGTCGCAAACACCAACGCAGAGGCCAAATATGCCGCAAATATTGATGCCGAAAAGCGTTCTGAAGGTCGATTGACAGGTTGTGTTGATAGTCCCCAACTGGTGCCAAAAACTTCCCCGATGTCGTGAGTACAGAGATTTCGTCATGTGTTGGCGAAAATTAAACTGTTTCGTGTAATATTTGTTGGAAAGATTTGAGTCCGTCGGTAATGTCTCACCTTTGAGTTAAATTATTTACGCAACGAATTGTCTTGTGTCTGATGTCGCTGCTGTGGTCCCGCTTGCGGCCACCGGTTGGGAGAGGATGGAAACATGCTCGTCTATTGTTCATCCTCCCTCCACATCCATCAAAACATAATGTGATAGTTGAAAGGAAAACCAACACTTTAGTATATGTTTGTTTGTTTGTTGGGCGGTGGGATAGCCTAGTGGTTAAAGCGTTCGCTCGTCACGCCGAAGACCCGGGTTCGATTCCCCACATGGGTACAATTGAAGCCCATTTCTGGTGTCCCCCGCCGTGATATTGCTGGAATATTGCTTAAAGCGGCGTAAACCTCACGCACTTTTTGTTTGGTGTTTAACGCTGCACCCAGCAATATTCAGTTACATGTAAATAATCAAGTCTGGACAAGACAATCCAGTGGTTGATATTGTCAGCAATAACACGCCTTCAACACAGTCTGACCATTCGATCCATTGTTTCGCCTCTTACGACCAGCATAGTTTGCTGGAGACCAATTCTAACCCGGAATCCCCACTGGGGTACAATAGCAGACATCAGGGTTTGGGTGGACTGGGAATGACGCCGTCAGAGGCAGTATTTCAATATCTCAGCATGTCAGCTTAATGTGGGAGGAAAGCCCGATGATGTTTGTTCACTTTAACCACTTGGTGAAACAGGGTCGAATCTTCGGGCAGGGTGTGTTTATGCCATAGTGACGGCATTTTTGTTTGTTTGTTTGTTTGTTTATTTGTTGCTTAACGCCTCACTCAGCAATATTCCGGCTATATGACGGCGGTCTGTAAATATGCAAGTCTGCACCAGACAATTCAGTGATTGGCATCATAAGCATCGATTCACGCAATTGGGATCGATGACATGCATCAACCAAGTCAGCGAGCCTGACCACCCGATCCCGTTAGTCGCCTTTTACGACAAGCATAGTCGCCTTTTACGACAAGCATAGTCGCCTTTTACGGCAAGCATGGGTTGGTGAAGACCTCTTCTACCCCGGATCTTCACTGGCCATAGTGATTGTAGTCCAACACGTGTCCTCCATAACTCATTGCTTATATACACCATTTCGACATGTGCTCAATACACTAGAGTGTTTAATGATGACAAGATAGACCTCACGTGTTGGTGTAATGTGTGCCGAACACAGGCTGGCGATCTGACCGTCACGAGCGCCATAAATCACCGTTAGCATGATATACATGATAGTCAGCTGGGGTGTATCAACAGAGGGCGACCTCCACCATTCTCCCGCTAGGCATGGCTCCCTGAGCTTACCTCAAATTGGTGAGTGAGTGAGTGAGTTGGGTTTAACGCCGCTTTTAACAGTATTCCAGCCAATCACGGCGTGTCAGCTTGACGTGGGAGGAGAGCCCGAAGTGATGCAGGTCTCAGACGTTTACCACTTTGGTGGTCACGGGTGAGGAAGTGAGTGTGAGTGAGTGAGGAAGCGAGCGTGAGAGGGAGAGAGCATGGCTTAACGCCACTTTTACCAATATCACGGTGGTACAACAGCAATTGGCTTCACACATAGAGTCTGTGTGGGGAATGGACCATGTGTTTTGGCATAACGAGCGAACACACCTGGGCTATCGAGCGCAGATAATTCTGATAACCGTAATATGGAAGAAATCATGATCAGGCCACAGATACTGGCACGTCCAAGGGACGTTACTCTGCGCAACAAATAGCAGTCTCTGCGCGACTGATCAACCCGTGTCCCATGAAGATAGTCAAGCATAATGTTTGTCTCTCTGATAGAGCTCACGCCGAGGTGCTGCCTCACAAACAGCCATTGCAGAACGTTTTAATATATATGCGTAACTATATCAGGCAATCAATACAAACCAAAGCACATTTCAAACTTCAACTCAAAAATTAAAATATTTTTATACAGATAACCAACTAGAGTGGATACCGATAAATACCATCCATATTACTTTTGAGCTGCCCCCTGAGAGATAGCGTCAAATCTACGCCGTTCATAGTTTACAATTTAGAATCTATTTAAACACATTACGCATTAGGACAGGCAAATATATCAGGAAATAGTTGCTTTATGACGCTGTTGTCCCTAGCAACGGGGCCGTCTCCACAGCGAGAACATATTGCATAACACGGCGTACAGTCATGAAATCTGCAGGAGACCGCCCTTCAGATCTACTCAGCTAAATAATTAAACTTCAGACTCCGGTTGGTATATAATAGAAACACATCAATAAAAGAAGCAGCTGGTTGCTATGACTACCGTAAATATGAATAAATGTAACATGAAGTGGCATATTTGGTTTCTATTTTCTTCCCATGTATCTTAATTTCCAAACTCCTTCATCTTCCTTGGTGAGATGCCCCGCCCCCATCCCTCCGTACCCACCCCCATCCCTTCATCCCCACCCCCATATCTCCATCCCCATCCCTCAATCCCCATCCCCATCCCTCAATCCCCACCCCCATCCCTTCATCCCCACCCCCATATCTCCATCCCCACCCCCACCTTTCCACGTCCACACCCCCGACTCTTCCAGCCCCAATCAACGATGCCATATTCCCGTCCTAGATTCCGTATACACTGTGAACTCGGAATATCCAAGAATGTTGGAAGGCCCCGGTACCAGTGACATATATATTATTCCTGTGTTTCTGTGACCTGCCTGTAACTGCGTCTCAAGCTGTGGGAGAGTTTTAGCCCATTCGCCAGTGACAAGGTGACGACCGTAACACATATGTGAACAGACGTATTCTCAGGGAGTTGCCGACATCAATAAGCAGGTTGCCTTCCTTTCTTAAAGGTGACGGGAAATGTCTCAAAGGTTAGATGCGTATGTGAGTGAGTGAGTGAGTGAGTGTGGGTGGGTGGGTGAGTGAGTGAGAGAGTGAGTGTGGGGGTGGGGGGTGGGTATACGTAAGGGTAAGTGCGTGGACGGGCGAGAGTGCACTCGAGTGAGTGAGTGAGTGGCTTACAGAAATCAGGAGCAAATAGTCGCCCTCTCGGAATCACCATCAGTATGTCAAGACATTCACTCATTCTATCCTTTCATTATTTACTACAACATATTGTATTCATTTAATGTTTGGGATGGGTAGGTTGCGTGTTTGTGCGGGTGTGTGTGTGTTGGGAGTTGGGGGGGGGGGGGGTGTTGGGGGTGCGCTTGCATGCATCTTTTTATCTTTCTAGCATCCTCCAGGTCAGACAGCGACTCATGACCTTTACGGACTACACGTGAGGGAGTGCTGCGTTCTCACACTGTATCGTGAATCCAATATCTAAAGGAATTTAAATCGCCTTCATAAACGGTATTTTATGTATTTTATTTTATGTATTTTAAAGTACTAGGAACCATTAAGTGTGGGATTTAGTGGGATCAATTCGTTTAAATGGTCAGAGCGAACAAAAGTGATGTTTTGAAAGAATATACACATACACAATATCTCTACTGGTGGGTGTGTCTACATGACACACATCTTCAAACCAGGCACCTGTTGTACAGGGCGATACAGACGGGTATACCACCCCCTAGAAGTATAACGTGGGAATATACAACGCCATGTCTAACGTCATGGATACAGGCGTCCATAATATTATAGCATCTGGTAGCCATACACAACGGAGTCGCGCGGTGCAGAAGGGTCAGCAGTATTCCAGCTATATGACGGCGGTCTGTAAATACTGGAATCTGGACCAGACAATCCAGTGATTGACAACATAAACATCGATCCACGCAATTGAGATAACATGCTTGAACCAAGTCAGCGAGCCTGACCACCCGATCCCGCTAGTCACCTCTTACGACAAGCACAGTCGCTATAAACGGTAAGCATGGGTTGCTGAAGACCTATTCTACCCCGGATCGTCATGGGTCAGATTCTACTGAAATCAGGATCTGGTAGTTACTGTGCACGAACAGAGCCCAGAGTCGATTATCCCCAAGTGATTACTGCGGCGTCAAACAGTATTCACTCACTCACTCACTTTTATCTCGTATTTCTGTCATAGTCTACATATGACTTGTGTCTATCTGAGAAGTTCAGCAAGTTTCAACCGATCCGGTTTCGGTGAACATGAATTATGTTCTTTCATAATTATCCAAAATCCTCGTTGTCTGACTCACATGTTTAAGCCCCAGTGAGTAAGTCATTCCAGTTGGCGAGACTGTGAACGGGGCCATGTGACTCTAAGCCCTACCCTGAATAACTGGCTGTATTAGAGTATCGGGGAGAGGCTGTACACGCCTCCCCCTGCCTGGCGACATGGGGCACAATGAATGGTATGACTACAAGCCGCTATTCAGCCGCAATACCATTCAAATACGCAAAGCATGCTGCAGGCGACTCTATCAGCCCGCCGACAAGGAGGTAGATTAATACAACCACAACTATTTGGGTTATGTTCAATCCGGGTCTTACACACGCTCTGATTGTGACGTCAAGCTTTGTGATTTATTCTGAAATACTCGCTCAGGAAATAAAACAGTTGTAAAATATAACTGCGTCTGTTCAAGTTTTGACGAATGTGTGACTTGGGTGCACAAGCTGAATGGGGACGGATAGAAAGCACGTTGTTGCATGTCACGTGATTGATGGCGGCTTTCGGTGTAGTTTGTGGCAGATTTGACACGATTCAATATTCTATGTTTTTTCATAAATTGTAAATATGCTCAATGGGCGGCTTCGTGTAAGGATGGCGGTCTGGGGATACAAGTATACATGCAACGTTATGATAATGTCTGTCTTCTGTAACAGAAACGTGCGTTCTGTTGTAAAGCACGGAGTGTGGCGTGTTAGCAGTGTGTTTTGTACATCAGTGGTGATTACTACGTTCCAATACCGCGTTACGTCAACGCCATGCCAATACCGCGTTGCGTCAGCGCCACGCCAATACGTATAACATTATGACGCTTACAGATCATACCTATAAACCAACACGTGAAAAATGTCCTAAAATGACCAGCGATAGAGGGCAGAGAAACATCTCAGACAGATCCACGATACACTTCAGACAGACTAATGATACACGTTAGACAGACTAATGATACACCTCAGACACGCTAATGATACACGTCCGACTAATGATACACCTCAGAAAGACTAATGATACACCTCAGAAAGACTAATGATACACATCATATGGACTAATTATACACCTCAGACAGACTTATGATACACGTCAGACCGATCAACGACATGTCAGACAGACCAAAGACACGTCAGACAGACCAACGACACGTCAGACCGATCAACGACACGTCAGACAGACCAACGACACGTCAGACAGACCAACGACACGTCAGACCGATCAACGACACGTCAGACAGATCAACGACACGTCAGACCGATCAACGACACGTCAGACCGATCAACAACACGTCAGACCGATTAACGACACGTCAGACAGATCAACGACACGTCAGACAGACCAACGACACGTCAGACAGACCAACGACACGTCAGACAGACCAAAGACACGTCAGACCGATCAACGACACGTCAGACAGACCAACGACACGTCAGACAGACCAACGACACGTCAGACAGACCAAAGACACGTCAGACCGATCAACGACACGTCAGACCGATCAAAAACACGTCAGACAGACCAACGACACGTCAGACAGACCAAAGACACGTCAGACAGACCAACGACACGTCAGACAGACCAACGACACGTCAGACAGACCAAAGACACGTCAGACCGATCAACGACACGTCAGACAGACCAACGACACGTCAGACCGATCAACGACACGTCAGACCGATCAACAACACGTCAGACCGATCAACGACACGTCAGACCGATCAACAACACGTCAGACAGACCAACGACACGTCAGACAGACCAACGACACGTCAGACCGATCAACGACACGTCAGACAGACCAACGACACGTCAGACAGACCAACGACACGTCAGACCGATCAACGACACGTCAGACCGATCAACAACACGTCAGACAGACCAACGACACGTCAGACAGACCAACGACACGTCAGACAGACCAACGACACGTCAGACAGACCAACGACACGTCAGACAGACCAACGACACGTCAGACCGATCAACGACACGTCAGACCGATCGACGACACGTCAGACAGACCAACGACACGTCAGACCGATCAACGACACGTCAGACAGGCCAACGCCACGTAAGACAGATCAACGACACGTCAGACAGATCAACGACACGTCAGACCGATCAACGACATGTCAGACCGATCAACGACATGTCAGACCGATCAACGACACGTCAGACAGGCCAACGACACGTCAGACAGGCCAACGACACGTCAGACAGATCAACGACACGTCAGACCGATCAACGACACGTCAGATCGATCGACGACACGTCAGACAGACCAACGACACGTCAGACAGACCAACGACACGTCAGACAGGCCAAAGACACGTCAGATAGACCAACGACACGTCAGACCGATCAACGACACGTCAGACCGATCAACGACACGTCAGACCGATCGACGACACGTCAGACAGACCAACGATACGTCAGATCGATCAACGACACGTCAGACAGACCAACGATATATGTCAGACAGACCTCATATACACATACATAAACCAACGATACACGTAGGAAAGACAAGATCGGTAAGTAGTCTTGTCCGTGGTTACATTATCCACATGTACAGGCCATTGTGACCATCCAGTCTACATCATGGTTAGCATGGCGTATTGGGGACCTATACTGCCAGGACGTATCACAGTGGACACAACAACCCTATTGAGGACCAGTTCCCTCTGGACTGTCTGCACGGCGAATCGGACGAAATTTCCATACCGAAGACACCCAGCATATAAGTATATTAGTATCTAAGTTTAATACAAAGCTATACAGAGATCTGAGCGGCATAACTCGCGTACCACAGTCACACGGACCGGGAAACCAGCATATGGTATATGTCTACAATGACAGGTGCGTGGTTTTTTTACCTAATGTAAATGAGATTGAGAAACTACAACAACAGAGGTGTGTTGGCTACCAGGTGCTAAGCGGGGAAGGATGCACAACCCGGATCCGGGGGTATTCTGCGATATGTTTGTGACAACAGGCGGAGAGGGAGGAGGTAGGTTGGGGGGGGGGGGGGGGGGGGGGGGGGGGGGGGGGGGGGGGGGGGCGGGGGGTGGGGGGGGGGGGGGGGGGGGGGGGGGGGGGGGGATTAGTGCATTTTACGATGTAATGTGAGGTGTGGAGTAGGGGAATTGGGTTGGTGTGTTCAGTGATGTCTGCCGGAGAGAGCAGGGGTGCAGATGGTTGGGTTGGTGTGTTTCAGGGAAGGTTATGGTCGGTTAAGACGTCACTGTGGATATTCACCGACATCTCAGTTTTATTAATTCATGCACAGACACCCAACACCTAACACCAGCAGGTGGGAAGCACGCAATAAGCTGAGACCAGAGGTCATGAGTACTTAATAAATATTGTTTACTTATTTATAAATTTGCATCATCAATCAGAACAATAGGTTTTCCTGCAATATCCACCAAAAGGACACCGTCAAAATTAAAGTCTAACTTGATGTTTTGACGAATGATGTTTGTAGCTTGGTACAGCATGCGCTTGTCGACGTGTCCATAGAGCGAGCATCCGCCGCACTGAAACTGCTGATGACGTAAGAGGCATACCTCTAAGGCCAGTTACACACACACTATATCTATATTGCATTGCATCGATGTTACTGAAGGCATAGACCATGTTATAGCCTGATGTTACTGAAGACGTCGACGGGGTCGTAGCCTCGATCTCACTGAAGACGTCGACGGGGTCTTAGCCTCGATCTCACTGAAGACGTCGACGGGGTCTTAGCCTCGAACTCACTGAAGACGTCGACAGGGTCTTAGCCACGATCTCACTGAAGACGTCGACAGGGTCTTAGCCACGATCTCACTGAAGACGTGGACCAGGTTGTAGCCTCGATCTCACCTCTTAGCAACAAGCATCGGACGTTCTCATACAGAATGCCATGCCCTGAGGCAGTGGACCTTAAAACACCACAGAATACATCTTACAAAAGTACCTCACACTGTCAGCGATAGAAACTAACAGTTTTCGCCCACAAGTCCTTATAATGATAACATACAGCAAAATCCTTACAAAGGCCAAATTTCTACCAGTGCTCAGGATAACTTAATTATTGGGCAGTTAGGAAAGGGCTACAGGACCAGTGCCAATTTCAAACGCTGACTGTACAGAATGCTACCGGTGATACCTCAGACTATGGTATTGATAAGCCGTTTGACAAAGAATATTTTCACACCATGATACTTTTAATCAAATCAAATATCGATCTTCGATTTGAAACAGATATCCTGCTGTTTTAATTGCGATTCCGTGACCGAGCACGTGGCACTCTGCCTCCATTACTGGCGACCATAGCCGCAGGTGGGGCAGGCTCGTTCGTTAGTTCGTTTGTTGTTTAACGCCGCACTAAGCAATATTCCCGCTATATGACGGCGGTCTGTAAATAATCGAGTCTGAACCAGACAATCCGGTGATTCACATCATGCGCATCGATCCACGCAATTGGGATACGATGACATGCATCAACCAAGTCAGCGAGCCTGACCACCCGATCCCGTTAGGCGCCTTTTACGACAAGCATAGTTGCGAAGTGGGGCAGGTAGTATGTTCTGTTGTGTAGTCGCGTGGCGGCGATGGTGCCTGTATTTAGCGACTGCTGAACCGAGAACGCTTTACTTGAAGGTACATACGAATGTTAACCTTACGTTCAGGTGTTACAAAACGGAGTGAAACTTACATTTAGGTGTCACAATGCATTTGAGCGGGACAGAATTCAGTATAGAACCTGCGGTGTTAATATTCTTGAACTTGACTTTGGCGTGAATGGAACAGCTATGTACCTGCCAACACTGTTGTTGTGTGGGCCTGGTAGGTAGGTGCGCTGGTTGGGGTGAAGCCAGGGATGACCTGTGGGTATGGTGTGTGTGTTGTAGAGGGGGGGGGGGGGGTGTCAGAGGTTTAGATTTTTATTCATAGCCACAGTATGGCATAATACTCTGAATAAGCCGTGATACTATCTGGCTCGCAGCGCCATGTCGTTTTAGAATCGCTTAAATCAAAGGGTCAAACAGACGAACTGTCTTGGGTCGATTATCAAACAGGTGTTTTGAGACATTTAAAACACAATTTGTGTTAATATTCTGAACGAAAATGAACTAAAACTGTCACAAATATTTCTAGCTTTTGTTGGGGTTAATTACACAAGCTGTAGCGTCCGGGGTTTTACAACCCTATCAGTAAGGGAGTGACGTCGCTTACAGTATTACAGTTAAATTATGGAGTGTCTATTTGAAATGCCCGACGCAACGCAGGTTTACCTCTTTGGTGAAATCCACGAGCATAATACCGACCAAAATCACTATGAGAGTTGTGACTATTGTCTTGTCTTTTCTTATGAACGTGGTTAGACGAATGGTTTGTTATTAGTTTTCAGTTACTAAATCAGCAGTTGGAATGTTGGCTATGGCGTCTTGACAATAGCCGTGGAAATGTCAATGGCGTGTACGCCTGTCCTTGCAGGGAGAGGGACTACAGGTGGCGTGTGGCCTCACCCCCAGAAGCCGCCTCAAGTACCTCCGCCATTTCTCTAACTACCGAAACATTCGCCACATAATTATGTCAATTGCCAGATACACCAACACAGGGAGTGGGTCAACACTGCGAGGGCTCTCCACAAGCTCAAGTCAACTCACAAAGGGCTGCTTGAGATAATGACCGCCCCTGTGAAGAACACGCTTACATCACCAGGTAAACACCGGCGTTCACCTGGGAACAGAGTTGCATGTGGAGCAGGTGGACGTCTCAGTACGCTCGTGATGCTTTGATCCCTGAGACCAACACTCCTTCCACCAAAAGACCGCCTCCGTGGTCTAGCGGCGACGTCGACATATATGGAACCATGCCGCTGTGGCATCCCGAGGGGTATTAGTGCCAGTGTAGCCATCACGTCAGCTGCCATTGTCATATGAACCTATCTATATCTCAGACGTCTGTGAG
Organism: Haliotis rufescens; assembly: GCF_023055435.1. Taxonomy (NCBI): domain Eukaryota; kingdom Metazoa; phylum Mollusca; class Gastropoda; order Lepetellida; family Haliotidae; genus Haliotis; species Haliotis rufescens. Next base: position 36,267,619 of record NW_025963824.1, on the reverse strand, counting down.
TAAACTGTCTCGCTTGCATCATCGCCGTCTCGCTACTTGGAACCTTCAGTCATGTTGCAGTCATGTTACAGTCATACATATCCGCCACAACCCATCACCATGTTCTGACCACGCGCAAGATGCCGCCCAAATATTTCACGACAAGGTGCGCTGCCGCCGAGGTCTCCTTCAAGGCAGTGATGATGCTTCGTGTGTAGAGAGCGGAATGCAGGGGCTATTAATTCCCATATCTGTCAGCCCAACATCTAGGTGTGTGCTCCGTCTCCAGTGTCTCCCGGCATCTCGCATACATCGGCAACATCGTCCCACCACTGCGGCCGTGTGTGAGCGGCTGCAGTCAGGGTGTGTCACCAATGTGACTTGGATCGATAAAGTAATAAGTATTAATAACTACTGCTTTTGGCCGTATTATTTCTATGAGATGTGAGGATCGTTTCCAATACCGTAAACTACGGTTATAACGAACTCAAAGGGACCACCAATGTTAGTTCGTTATAATCGTAGTTCGTTATAGGCATATACACAGTTCTTATACAGCAAATGGCCGGGGCCAAAGATAATATCTGTCAGTTCGTTATAAACGTGTTGGTTATAAACGTAATTTACTGTATAATGTTTTGTAGAGCATAAGATGTAATGTTAAAGATATCATATAAAAATGTAACTTTATATCATGTCGCGCTGGGATAGCTAAACGATCTATTTATGATCAATAATGAATATGAAGGAGCCATCGAGATGTCAGTTTTTGCAATGTAAGATGCTTGACGGAGGAGCTGATACTCGCTATGAATGTACGACCTAGCCCTACGGACGCCGTGACCGTGTAGTACCCCTCACACATACACGGTTACCCAGAGCCACGCCCCAAGGTCCGGGGTCAGCCAACAGAGGGCGCTCCCGAACACGTTCACAAGGGGACGGAGAATTGCTTACGAGGTTTCTTTAGGGGAAGGGGGATGATTTTTTTGGAGATATTTGTTCAGCTTCAGCGGCAAAACCTGATATTGGCTCAGCTAAAACTATGAGTTTAAATAATGTTTTTGCGGTATGCTTTTTGTAACTATTTGTTTTTGGTTGTTCAGTCTGAAGCGTAATTATTTTTTTCAAGCACATCCCAGGACAAGTTGTGTTTCGATATAACCCTACAACTTCCCCCTCCACCACATCAAATGGTCGATCCCTTAGCATATCTAGGAATGCAGAGTGGTACTAGACGTATGATGTCGTATTGTGATTACAAGAGTAATGCAGCCCCATATAAGGATAAAAGAAGATTTATTTACAAACATCTCTCTCCCCTCGTCCCCCGCCCGCAGCAACCCCCCACACAGACTTACATGGTACATGCTGCGTGGCAGTGGCAGTACGACACATATACCGATGCTGTACTTGACTAGACGATACTAGACGATACTAGACGATACTACCCGAACTCCGGGAGACAACACAATGACCAAGAAGCCGACCCGACAACCCTATTGTGGGCTGCGTGGCTGCACACAGATGAATGATTCTTTAGCAGACACTTTTTGTGCGAGCTTACATCTTCGGATCAGATTTCCTAGACATGCAGTGACACTCTGCTAAACGATATTGTGCGATACTTAATAACAACAATACACAATGTCAGAGTTTTGGGGTATATTTAGAACACACGGAAATACACACACCCCACATGGTAATGCATTGCATTGATTTCACTGTAATATGACCCTTACTACTGCCGGGTATATATTATACGTGTGTCCGGGTTGGTGGTGACGTTGATGTCGGGTGTGATGATGTTGATGTCGGTGTCATGACGTATGTATCAGTACCACACCGTGCATTAGGCTCTGATTAGGAGTTTCGTGTTGGCCATATATTACACAGCTATGTGATATACAATGTCGTCTACACGTGAGTGTAATACCGAATTCATATTCACCAGTGACGACTGATCTCATGTAAACAGCGAATACAATGTACAAATACTGAAATACAATACGACTTCATGCTGGCACCCCTCCCTACCTCCCCCTCCCACCCCCAACACACAGAGTCGATACCCACCCTGGGGGTTAACCGATTCCGATGGGGTGGGTGGGTTTATTTTAGTCGATATTTTGTTATTCGCTCCACTTTTTTCACACAGAACAAGCGTATCTTACCTTGACTAGCTGTCCCAGCAATACACACGACAAACAACAGTCCCACGGAAAACCAAGTTCTCAGACAGGTGCCTTTCCGACAGATGACCGGTAGTGACCACATGATGGGGGTCCGAGATTCACACACGACACTAGCACGTCAAAGACCACTGGGCATTCTCTTGTAATCCCGAATATATATCCTTCTGTGAGACGACACACGTGGATCTTGTAATACCTGTCAGTGTGCGGAGTGTAGCGTTATGTCCTTGATTACAGGTGAGAGAGGCCGGACAGGTGCGAGAGCGTATTGACCATGTGCTGTGTGACAGTGACCGGCGTGTGGTGGATTGTCTTGTACGTCTCTGAACCTCACTGACACACCTAACTTGTAGGACGACTCACCTGGGGGGCGTCGCGCTATGTATTGAAGCTTGTTGTGTGACAAGCTCCCAGTCTCAAGAGCGTTCACGGAAAGTAGACACACAGTCAATCGATTCACTGCGTCGCACGGCAAATGTTTTATATTGAGCCTGTCAATACACCTTGACGCGGTGTCCGGTAAACCCATCACCCCTTTCAATAATGAACTCGCCGGGGCAGGTAGAAAACTGTTCTCAGCTTCGCAAGAATCATTCAAGAACGGGGAGTGACAATAGCCCATTGACAAACACTAGCCGCGAGTTTCAAACTGGCATCACTGTTATTGGGATATTTTCATATTGCATGGGACAGGTGAGCGATCACACCTCCACACATCCAGCTCCGGGGGTGCGGCGGTAGGGGGTGGGGAGACCCCGGGGGTAGAGTACAAACAGGTATAATTGATTTATCAAGGCGTTGGGGATTAGATGCGGGTGGTGTTTGTGTTTGTGGCGGGGGAAGGGTGAGGGTGAACGAGGCTGGCATATTTGTAAATATTAGTAAATGAACCTGTTCTCGGTGTTCTACGCTAAGACCAAGTGTACCTGTTCAATCTAGCGTTCCACCACCAGGTGGCGATTCCCCACCGAGATAGCGGAGTCGCGTTACCTGCAACAAATCGCCAATTGTTAGCCAGGAAATATAAGTCAATTTGAGATTTTACGGGTGTAGTTTTCAGAATCTAAGTCAAGCATGTATGTCCTTGACGCAGCTAGTGGTGGCTTCACGTCAGGCGTTGTGTGTTTATAATCTCACTCTATCCCGCGGATCTCCGAGCTCACGGCTTCTTGTCAAACATTGAAAAACCTGGAGGAGCTAGCTAATGTTGGCTTAATTACAAAATCTTTCTGTTCGATGGCCAAGACAGACCTTCAGTCCATGAATGCCAACATCAACACTTCCTGTCGGTGGGGATGGGGATGGGGGTCGGGGGGGGGGGGGGGGGGGGTATTACGGAACAATGAAGTTCGAGGGAATTTGATAGGGGGCGTGGGGGGTGCATGTGGAAGCATACAAACTGTAGGGTGTGTGTTTGTGGCCTGGGTTAAACCTGTAGGGAGAACGTGGGACAGGGTTGGAGGCGGGCGTGGGGTCGGACAGAGGCAGACTTCGGAGTTATTTTGGACGATGGTGCAACGGTAAATGTAACTGTGTTCTGTTATCGTAGCAGGAGACATTTACAGACGAAAGAAGTAGAGAAGAGTATCAGAGTTACATCATTCATAGAACGTCCGCGTTAATCACTTCGGGAAATATAACAATTTTTCCTCAATACCCGGGATAATTAACACAACAAATAACAAATAGTTTCTTTTATAATACAGAACCACGAACATAGCGTGTGGTCTGAGACCGTCAACGTGAAGCGAGCATGTGAGAGAGAGAGTTCAGTCCAGCTGATGTCATTGTTAAATCCATAATTCACAGCCAGCCATCTTTCTTGACGATTTGGGAGTTGATTTGTGTAGGTTATATACATGTTACAGTCAATGTATAAACTGATTGTAATTTTCACTCAGACAATTTTCAAAACGCCTTGATATTTCTTAATATCTTTTTACAAATTGACTGAAACTTATGTTCATTTAATTTACTATGATACTGAATTCAAATCCTTTAGATGTTGAATTTCATCACTCACTGACTTAAGATCATAGGATTAAAAGAAAACGAATGTCATTGTGTACTGTTTGGCTTCTAATCGTACCAAAGTGATGTTTTAAGATCTTTTGCGCTTCTTAATACTTTTTAGTCAATTTGTCAAATAAGTCGATATATTTTTCAGTCACTTTGTAAAATGATTGGGCTTTTTGTATAAAAAATACTTAGGCTTAAGTGAATCACATTTTACACATTACACATTTTACACATGGCCACGTACCAACACTAACGCGTTAATAAGTACGAGTTCAACGTGGCCGGTAACGTTTCAGCTCAGTGGAAGTCGGTTTAATAATTTTATTGTTTCCTCCGTCTAAGCGTATCAGCGATGGGAATCGGGGACATCTCCGGTCACACGAGGCGCGCTTTATGTAATACCGCCTACAGTAGACACTCAACATGGCGTTAGATAGTATCCGTTGTAGATACAGGCTGATACGGCATTGTAGTGTTCCTGATGTCCCTTCGGCTTTAATTAGGGTGGTATTGTCCCCCGGGGCCCCCGTATAGAACAATACAGCCCCCGCCCGTCCACTTCATGTGCAGCCACTGGGGACATCACGTACACCAATACTATCACCCTAGATCCCCCCCCCCCCCCCCCCCCCCCGCCGCTCTTCTCCATCGTTATCCATCCCCACCCTCCCCGAGGGTAAAAGGCTTATGTTTTACATGTATCGCCTGCTATTACAGTGACCGGTCTTTAAATCTTTACAAATCAATATGTATGGGATTCAATTATGATGCAGATTAATTCACTATTTGGTTGTAGTATGATGCGTCAAGATGTGTATTTTGAGGTTTTAGAGGTACATAGAACCTTATTATTATTATTATTATTTCAGTAGCGTTTCTGTGTGCCTCAACCTCCCTAGGGAGAGAGATGAGGGTCAAACGTGTGGCACTGAGGTTTACACAACAGTGCACTCGCACAGACATGCTGGTTATAGTGATGCAGTAGGTTTCATGTAGGCTGTATCGTGATCAGACTAAAACTGTAATTTTACGTTTAATATTTAATCTTGACTTTGTTTCATAATTGGCATTTGGCTGCATAATTATACATATTAAATATATTAACATATGCAGCAAACCCCCACCCACCACCCCTCACCCACAAACATATTGTATATTTTATATCTACCTCATATGTTAATTTACTATGCTTTACAGTACGTCCCCGCTAATGTGCACTGTGTACACATGCATGTATCTTTTCAAAGGTATTTAGCATTTTACAGTCACATGTACATAGTCACGTACACAGTCACATATACAGTCACATACAGTTGCATGTGTTCACGGGGCGGTCGGGTAGCCTGGTGGTGTAAGCGTTCGCTCGTCACGCCGAAGACCCGGGTTCGATTCCCAACGTGGGTTTCAATGAGTGAAGCTCATTTCTGGCGTCCCGCAGTGATATTGCTGGAATATTGCTAAAGGCGGTGTAAAACCATACTCACTCACGTGTACACACCCAAGTGAGAAAGCGAAAGCGTATTGAACATATGCAGAATTTCTGCAACACACGAGCACCTACAAAGATGGCCGCACATTCCTTCCCCAGACGGAGAGGTGATAATGACGGTATTAACCCACCGGGGTACGCCATTGTTGCGGTACGTCAGGTTGCCATGACACAACATTGTTGTGAGATGAGTGATACTAGTTTTCCATTGTGTGTTACAGAGAGGCAGTCGTCAGTTCTTGTATCAATAGTCTCAGGACAAAACCTGTGTGGGGGTATAACTGCACTTGTACTGCGACGCGCATGCACGTGTGTGTGTGTGGCTGTTTGAACTGGTCGGGACTTATGCCGGCTTATAGTGCTAGCTTATTGAGATACCATGCTGCAGTTTAAATACACCAGATACCCCACCCAGACACATTTTGTTGACCAATCCTTGTTTTTGCTCCTTAATGTCGAGCTCCAGGCAGGCTAACAACAAGTACCATCTTTTGCCGAATAACGGTGTGACACGGTCGGGGATCGAACCATCGACATTCCGCTCTCAGGGCAATAGCCCTACCCACTACGCCACGGAGGCGGTGCTTGTTAACACATTGAGCAGGAACGAATGGGTTTCCATTAAGCAACCTGAATCTTACCTTATAAACTTTAATTTCTTCTTTTATGAACTGCACTTGAATTACTCGAGATATGTAAGATACAAGAAGACATATGCATGTGCAAATACTTTCGAGAATATGTCGCCCTATTTGAATTTTGAAGATAGAAGTTTTGTTTTTTGCTTCTTGTTGAACACCGCACTTAGTAATTACGCAGATGTATGTACCTGACTGAGCCTTGACTGGGCAAAGAAGTGATCGATATGATGAGCAAGGAAGGGGGCACAAATTCAACCAAGTCACGTATCCGGATCCGGTCACCAGATCAATTCATTCGACTCCCACAGCAAGCTTGTAAGGGGCCTACCCGTAACAGTGAGTGAGTGAGTGAGTATAGTTTTACGCCGCTTTTAGCAATATTCCAGCAATATCTCGGCGGGGAACACCAGAAATGAACTTCACACATTGTAACCATTTCGGGAATCGAACCCGGGTCTTCGGCGTGACGAGCGAACGCATTAACCGCTAGGTTACCCGACCGCCCCTTACCATTGAGAGAAGCTCCCGTGTGCCTGTGTATGTTTAAGCGGTGATAGTTGGCTTGCCCGTTGTCTCTTTGATGATCTGGCCTTGCCCTTGCCGGGATGTATTCTGACCCGCAGTCTCCACAGGGTTCCAGGCGGATGCAGCGATCTTAATATCCAGAACCTGTACAGCTACTCCTGCATATACAATACAATGTCCCTGGTTCGTCATACCAACGCCTATTTTCGTGTGTAAACTGTTAGCTACAGAATCTTAAATATGATTTGGCACGATTATTTATGCTTCTGCAGCGGGAGCATGCTGTCATGCATACAACCATGTCGTTAATCTGTCACAACCACACATGCTCTGCATGGCGGAGGAGATTTGGGTGGGGGGGGGGGGGAGTGGGATGGGGGAGAAAATCTTCATGACAAGAAACATATAGCCTGGTGTTGTGTATGCAGTGTTGAGGCAATACCATGTCCGACACACCCACGGCCACTTTTGGGGGGGGGGGGGGGGACCTAGTAAAGTCAGATCGAAGGTCCGGGTTCTATCTCCTCACATGGGTAAATCGTGTCACGCGCATTTCTGGTGTCCCACGTGGTATTGCTTGAATATTGCTAAAAGCGGCGTTAAACCATACTCACTCATTCATTATTAGAACGTTCATGTTACTCAAGTTAAATGGAAGTTGACAGCTGACTCACTGGAGGGCACTTAAACTTTTAATGAAGACAGCTAAGATGGATCGTAATCAAACAATTTCATTACTATTGACATTGCAGTAATTCATCGCATCTCGCACATACAGGTACTTAGCGATAATAGAGCGTTAGTGTAGTGTTTGCGTAACGCGTACCGCTCTATCCCGTGGTGTAACTGTATTTGCCTCCCATCTACGTAACAACATACCCCCGAGTCTAGGCGCCTGGGTGCGGGGTGATGGGGGTAGTTGTTATTGCAGAGTATATACGTAATACGTATATCGTGTGGGGGAGGGGACTGCACGGTGCGTGGTATGTTGAAGCAAACGTGTCAGGTGAGAAATAAAGAAAGAGAGAGAGGTGGTGGGTTAAGCGACACAGAGAGAGAGAGAAAAAAAGAGGGAGATGGTTGGAAAAGATAGACAGGGGAGAGAGACAGAGAGGTGAAGGGAAATATGTGAGAGAAAGAGAGACACACATACACACAGAGAGAGAGAGAGACAATCCGACAGAGAAAAAGGGGGTTGCGGGTAAAGATAGACAGAGAGGGAGACAGACAGAGAGAGGTCGTGGGTAAAGGTAGACAGAGAGGGAGAGGGAGAGGTAGAGAGAGGGAGACAATCCGACAGAGAAAAAGGGGGTTGCGGGTAAAGATAGACAGAGAGGGAGACAGACAGAGAGAGGTCGTGGGTAAAGGTAGACAGAGAGGGAGAGGGAGAGGTAGAGAGACACACACAGAGAGGTAGAGAGAGGGAGACAATCGGACAGAGAAAAAGAGAGGTTGTGGGTAAACATAGAGTGATGTAGACAGGGAGAGAGACAGAGAGAGGTGGGGGGAATAGTGCGAGAAAGAGAGACAGACATACACACAGAGACAATCGGACAGAGAAAGAGAGGTTGTGGGTAAAGATAGACAGATGGAGAGGGAGAGGACACACACAGAGAGGGAGAGAGACACAGAGAGAGTGAAAGAGAGAGGTTGCGGGTACAGATAGACAGATGGAGAGGGAGAGGACACAGATGGAGAGGGAGAGAGACACACAGAGGGTGAAAGAGAGAGGGAGAGAGACACACAGAGAGTGAAAGAGAGAGGGAGAGAGACACACACAGAGTGAAAGAGAGAGGGAGAGAGACACACAGAGAGTGAAAGAGAGAGGTTGTGGGTAAAATAGATTGATGTAGAGAGGCTGATAGAGAGAGAGGGGGGGGGTAGTGAGAGAATGAAAGACACACATACACAGAGAGAGACAATCGGACAGAAAGAGAGAGGGGGTTGTGGGAAAAAGATAGACAGGTGTAGAGGTAGAGGTAGAGAGACTCACAGAGAGAGGCAGAGAGACAGAGGTCGAGGGAGACACAGAGAGAGGCAGAGGAGAAAGAGACAGGTTGAGAGGGAGAGAGACACAGAGAATGAACGAGAGAGACAATCGGAGAGAGAGAGAGAGAGGGGCGTATAAGCAGACAAAGCGGAGTGGCTGTTTTGCGTTCATCATATTCATGTGTGTGGTCACGGCAGTATTACTAAGGATGGCACGTAGACAATTGTGAGTCATGTAACGCTCATTTCTCACAAACAACACATGTTCTTGTCACACCGTCGTCAAAATTTCTAGTTAATTTTTGTTTGTCCATAAAGAATTATAAACAAGGAGCAAAACATGGGCAGGCCCTCCAACTTGTGTTTCACATAGCACACTTCAGCCGGTGGCAACTAGACTGTGTCACGTGATCTGTGACCGGCTGCACTGTGCACAGCGGGAATGGTCCTGCACTTGCAAAGATGGTCTTATAAATTTCGTAAGTCATGGGATAATTCAGTTAAGAAATTATTCGATGTGAAATCAATTACTTCTGTTATAACTAATCTATTATCTTCTGACTTCGACCATGCTAGAAATATACTCATCAATAAGGATATGGAACTAAGGTTGGAACAGCTCTGGGATGACAGAGGATTAACAAATAGTATTAAGTTAAGAACATATCGACTGTTTAAAACGTCTTTAAGTACCTCCAAATATGTCATTAATTTAGCCAACAGAGAACATCGTAGTATATTTGCTAAATTTAGATGTGGTACCCTCCCTCTAGAAATTGAACTAGGTCGTTTTTTGAAACCAAAAATTCCCTTACATAATCGTATTTGTAAACACTGTAATACAAACAGTATCGAAGACGAGGTTCATTTCTTAACAACGTCTAATCTTTATGCAGATTAACGAGAATATGTTTGGGGTTATACCTAGTCTCTTAAAAAAATAAAAGCCAAGTCTCTCCAAGACGCGGGGTCTTTAATACTGTGATATGTTGGTAATTGATAATGACAGCTTCCTGCAAATGTACCCCGTGTATGGTTGTAGAAATTGGGATTCGGTAGGGTAGTGAGTTGCCACTGTGTCCGCACTGAACGGAATTAGATGCCGGGCCTCTAATACGGCCACTATTAACACCGGGTCAACGGCTTGAGAAAAACAAATAGTCACTCGGGCGTCTAATAGATGAAATACGGTGTTGTCTATGACAACAGCCATAGAGAAGTATGTAGCACAATTCAATATATGTAAAGGTGATCAGTGTGTTAAATTATTCCGCACATTATAACGGACGTCATCACCTCGTCATGGCGTCGGGAAGATTGTCTGGCAGAACAGATGGGGCACACTGGACCGTCAACCGTGGAAAACATATTGGTATGGCAATTCTCAGACATGTTCAGTTGGTCGTCAACGAGTTTTTTCTTCTCCACTTCCACGGTTTGAACTTCTGACATGATCAGAAAACACAAACATGCCTAACGGTAAAAAGACACCAGGTGTCATCCCTGGTTAAAGTGATCCATTCACGCAATGTTCACCTCAGTTTCGCCTTTAAATCCCAGTGGAATCTGTTTCGGCGGATAATCGAGTGATTCTCGTACGTTGACATTTCATATTTACCGTACATTTGTACTGTTCATATCGACATCTATAAAATTAAACATGTTCTTTTTCCATGTTCATTTTTAAAATTTGATTTAAACCTTTGGAATTTGTAAAAAAAATCACAATCGCATAATACACAACTGCTGATAAGTATCTTAGACATGTCATGTTTGGACAAAAATTAATAATTATGCCTTTTCCGGCACATGTTTAAAACATGTCTGACATGGTAGGGTGCACGTGTCCTGTGGCTGCTAATTCATTTCTTGTCTTCACTGAACCAATTTACTTTTACAGAAAATTATCCAACCACAAATTACTTTTTACAAACTGTTGCAACAAAGGGTAATGGTTACAAAAACAATAAAATTTAACAGCAGTTCTTTCAGTTTTCAATTACATAAAAAACCTCGGTATACTTTCTTTGGCCCCTCATGTACCTTGACAAAACACAGGAGTACACGCTGGGAGTGCGCCCCTCATTGCCTGGGGTCACGCATTGTCATCTCATGTACCATGACAAAACACAGGAGTACAAGCTGGGAGTGCGCCCCTCATTGCCTGGGGTCACGCATTGTCATCTCATGTACCATGACAAAACACAGGAGTACACGCTGGGAGTGCGCCCCTCATTGCCTGGGGTCACGCATTGTCATCTCATGTACCATGACAAAACACAGGAGTACAAGCTGGGAGTGCGCCCCTCATTGCCTGGGGTCACGCATTGTCATCTCATGTACCTTGACAAAACACAGGAGTACACGCTGGGAGTGCGCCCCTCATTGCCTGGGGTCACGCATTGTCATCTCATGTACCATGACAAAACACAGGAGTACACGCTGGGAGTGCGCCCCTCATTGCCTGGGGTCACGCATTGTCATCTCATGTACCTTGACAAAACACAGGAGTACACGCTGGGAGTGCGCCCCTCATTGCCTGGGGTCACGCATTGTCATCTCATGTACCTTGACAAAACACAGGAGTACACGCTGGGAGTGCGCCCCTCATTGCCTGGGGTCACGCATTGTCATCTCATGTACCATGACAAAACACAGGAGTACAAGCTGGGAGTGCGCCCCTCATTGCCTGGGGTCACGCATTGTCATCTCATGTACCATGACAAAACACAGCAGTACGAGCTGGGAGTGCGCCCCTCATTGCCTGGGGTCACGCATTGTCATCTCATGTACCTTGACAAAACACAGGAGTACAAGCTGGGAGTGCGCCCCTCATTGCCTGGGGTCACGCATTGTCATCTCATGTACCATGACAAAACACAGGAGTACAAGCTGGGAGTGCGCCCCTCATTGCCTGGGGTCACGCATTGTCATCTCATGTACCTTGACAAAACACAGGAGTTTAAGCTGGGAGTGCGCCCCTCATTGCCTGGGGTCACGCATTGTCATCTCATGTACCTTGACAAAACACAGGAGTACGAGCTGGGAGTGCGCCCCTCATTGCCTGGGGTCACGCATTGTCATCTCATGTACCTTGACAAAACACAGGAGTACACGCTGGGAGTGCGCCCCTCATTGCCTGGGGTCACACATTGTCATCTCATGAACCGGGACACAGTGGGAGCAGAACGACGGGACAATGTTAAGGATTACAAGGAACGGACATGAATACCCTAAAGCGACGACGTGTTTGACTACTGATGTTTGCGATCCAATGACTGTCTATTGCCTGTTCCGCCTGCGACATATAGTTGGTTTGTAAGTTCAAGTGGGGTACACCCCGGGGGATTCCGGCCTAGAGTTGTCCCCAACAACAGCTGCTGGTCGTATGAGGCAACTGAATGAATTGGATGGTCAGGCTCGGTGACTTGTGTGTCATGGAAGGCAAGGATAATTGCTCATAACATCAATCACTGGTTTCTCTGTTACGTATTGTCGAATGAAGCGACTAACGGGATCGGGGGTCGGGCTCGCTGACTTGGTTGATGCATGCCATCGTATCCCAATTGCGTAGATCGATGCTCACGATGTCAATCACTGGATTGTCTTGTCCAGAGATCATTATTTACAGTCCGCACTTTTAAAGCTGGGATGTTGCTGACGGCGGCGTTAAACAACAAATAAACAAACAAACAAATAAATCAAAGGAGTATAAGATATAATGGTCGATTGTACCTGTAAGTAATCCCAATCTCATTAAAATCAGATCTTAGTTCTCGCTACCGCTTAACAAAGATCTGAGGACATGGTCTAGTAAAACGTATTATACATGTCTATCTGTACCAGGAAGGGCCTTGGGGAAATGCAGATAACAAAGAACTGAACTTATTCTAGAAACAGAACTTTAGTATTTTATTTAAACATATTTTATTGCCAGAAGTTACAATTGACACACTTATGAGGCCTTCTCCTATTTACATTTCAATACATTAGAGAGAGAGAGAGAGAGCATACAGAGAGAGAGAGAGAGAGAGAGAGAGAGAGAGAGCATACACACACAGAGAGAGAGAGAGAGAGAGAGAGAGAGAGAGAGAGAGAGAGAGAGAGAGCATACACACAGAGAGAGACAATCGGACAGAACTAGAGAGAGGGAGATTGTGGGAAATGATGGACAGTTAGAGAGGTAGGGAGGAATAGGGAAAGAGAGTGGTGGATAGATAGTGGTTGGGTGAGAGGCGGATAGAGAGAGAGAGAGAGAGAGAGAGAGAGAGAGAGAGAGAGAGAGAGTAGATAGAAAGTAATTTCATTGCTATTGGCATTGTTGTAATTCATCGCATCTCGCATATACAGGTACTTGGCGATAATAGAGCGTTAATGTTGTGTTTGCGTAACGCTCAATCACGTATTGTAACTGTATTTGCCTCCCACCAACCTAACAACATAGAGACAAAACGTAGATATAAACGAATTGAATTATCACATTCGTCACGAATGCATGGTGTATAGTTTTGGAGATAAAAACTTTAAATCCCAAATACTGAATTTTGTCATTTCAAAAACCATTTCGCTGTCGACATGGCACCTTATAGTCTCACTCACTCACTCAATCACTCACGAACTCACCCACCCACCCACTCACTCACGAACTCACTCACTCACGAACTCACGACACCGCTGACTGCGATGTGACACGAAGAGCTCCGTGTGACAACCAGCGTGTTGACATCCAGGTGACACAACTTCCGTTTGTGACAGAGCCAAAGGTCATTGCCATAACATGTGTCACGTCCGTGGTGACGAACAAGACATTAGTGACGTAACCATGACGAGTGGCTGAGGAGGAGGGTAATACTGCATCAGAGATAAGTGATGGTGGTCTTGAGGAGATTGATGTCCATCACGCCAACTGATGCGCCCCCACACAATGAGAGAGTGAGTGAGTACAGAGTCCCACGTTGTTAAATGACCTCATTCTTTTGTAACACATGTTCGCGTGTTTTTTTCAACTGTACAATTGACTTGCCTTTGCATGTATTTGTCACGGGTGCCCCCGGTGGGGCAGGATATGCCCACCTTTTTGCAAACACCAAGTATCATCGCTTATCTATTTGACAGTGATGCATGCTGTATTTGGAATTAGCCAAGCTAAATGAGTATCTTCATCTGGTCATCTAACAACCAGTGGTACTGAGACACTATACTTCGAGTCGTATCTGGATCTGAGGGAAAAGTATCCAAATGATGGAATTCTCTGTCCCAAGCTGTAAGACAAGAAGGGCGATTTAAATTTTCAAATTGTGAATTTCCCCTACAGGTCAAGCAAACCAACAACAACTCCATCTTATGTCGACTACATTTCATTGGTACTTTAGAGCAAGGACATGTTATTCAAATTTCTCGGAAAGGCACATTTTGCTCCAGCTAGGGATGTCAGGCCTGCTTGTTAATCCATTCAACGCATGTTTTGGTAGACATTCAGAGAAATTTACTAAATTTGATTTGTTTGTTTGTTTGTTTGCTTTTTGTTTAACGCCGCACTCAGCAATATTATATCTGTATGACGGCGGTCTGTAAATAATCGAGTCTGAACCAGACAATCCAGTGATTGACATCATGAGCATCGATCCACGCAATTGGGATACGATGACATGCATCAACCAAGTCAGCGAGTCTGACTACCCGATCCCGATAGTCGCATCTTACGACAAGCATAGTCGCCTTTAACGGCAAGTATGGGTTGCGGAAGTTACTAAATATGACCCGTTGCTCGTCAACATGATGCACGATGCCATCTCATACTATGACTTTAACACGGAACCTTCACATCTCCTTCCCACTTGTACTTCATCACTCACTCACTCACTCACTCACTCACTCACTGGCTCATTTAGGGGCGTGGGGCAGCCCAGTGGTTAGAAAGTTCGCTCATCTTGCCTGAGACCCGGGTTCGTTCCCCAAATTATATACTTGCCGCCAAAACACCCCGTAAATACCATACATGTTAGTTCATATATGAAGGCCTACTCATATTTGATACACACACGAACATATTGGCATGTTGTGTGAACTAACCCTCAAGAACGCATCACGTTCGATCCCCTGCCGCGTCATACCAAAATACGTTAAAAGATGGTACTTGTTGCTACCATGTCTGGAGCTCACACGTACATGCACGTCGCAATATGAGTGCAATAATCTTGAACGCGACGGTAAAGCCGATTTCACCTCACCTCAGTTTACCTTATGGTTGGCGTTTCTTTTGGCGGCGAGTATAAAAGCGGCGTAAAACCATATATACTCACTCACTCATCACTATTTTTCCATTTAGCCCTATGGAGTCTATTTTCGTCGATATTCGAGATTATTCAATAGCACTGACGTTTTAATTTTTTACCTTTTTTTTACCTTTATGATATTGTTCAGCAGTTGGAACACACGGTAAGAGGAGAATGTGATCTTTGCTGAATGGCATTAAACCATCTTTCACCAGCTCGAACCTCTGAATTCTTTGACAAATAATTTATATTAGTTTCGACATAAACAGTTGTAACTAGTGTACGCACTTAACCATGTGAACGTGTCGGTGACGTATCGCTCTCATCGCGTTAATCTCCCCGGACAATGGAGGCTATAAGACACCATTAATATCTATTTGACGTGTAGACAGGCCTAATCTTCGGCTGAATACGACATGATTGTAGCATTGCTGGAAGTCTGTTACGCCTTGTACATGTCGCCGCCGTTTGACGGATAACAGGATGCAGTGGTTGTATTTACATTGTGCGTTCTAGATCTCTCCACGATGAAGGGGGCGGTCGGGTAGCCTAGTGATTAAAGCGTTCGCTCGTCACGCCAAAGACCCGGGTTCCATTCCCGACATGGGTACAATGTGTGAAGGCCATAATATTGCTAAAAGCGGCGTAAAACCATACTCACTCACCATGATGTAATTCTCTAGGCAGTACATGTGATCACCAAATATACTGCCGGGGAAAAGAAAGTATACACCGATATATATTTTTAAACAATATTTATTTCCACTTGGTACACTGAAAGGGGGTTGGTAACAGGGAGAACCTAAATAAATATCTCTCAACAAAGTTCGAACAAGCAGCAGTGGTATATATGGTATACGGCAGTATAAACTTCATATTCAGTCACATGTGGTACATCAAAGGTAAACAGTTGTTGGTGAGATATATATTAGAGTGCATGTTCAGACAAATCGTTTGCTCTTAGAGAAGATATGATGAACAGAGTCAACGATATTCAGAAGTATTTCTTTGTCTAGGCTGACTTTGCCAAACAGGATGGCTCGAAGGTCAGTCCATTAACACTAACGCCTATTTAAATGTCACTAAACATGATACAAACAGGACACGGGTGTTCGATGGTGATGTATTTGATGGTGATGTATTCGATGGTGATGTATTCGATACGGGTATCAAAGAAGATATCACATGCATCATATCAATGAGTATTTCACAACAGCTGATGTACACACACCGTGTTCAGGAGCACGGGGGTCGCACCATCACAGTACACGGTAATATGCAGAGTGAAGCAGGTCTTGTCAAGTGTATAGTTTCTTTTGCGGGGCGTTATATGTCCATGTTTTCATTTACGCTTCGAAACTTGTATTTTGTGAAAGTTGTATACTGTCTTCAACATCACCGTTTGTTTGTTTGTTTGTTTGTTTGTTTGTTGTTTAACGCCTCACTCACCAATATTCCAGCTATATGACGGCTGTCTGTAAATAATCGAGTCTGGACCAGACAATCCAGTGATTGATTTTACGGCAAGCATGGATTGCTGAAGACCTATTCTACCCCGGATCTTCACGGGTATCAACATCATTAAAACATTTGACTGTAACGGTAAAAAACAAGTGTTTGCAGACTACAACCGTTCTGGCTGACCCATATACTGGCTTTTGGGTTTTAGCATTTGATTGAGGATGACGGATTAACGATTTGTTTTCGTTTTAATAAAATAATTATTGTTGGGTATAGAAACATAAAATAGAGCGATTTTCAACTGAATGTTATTATGAAAAAAATATATAAGAAAACTTAAACGAACATTTGATAATTCCAAAGTTATATTTGGGACAGCCCAGGAACGAAAAGGAGTGTTTTCAGGGCTCAATACTGGGAGCCTTTACTTACTAAGAGAACGAGGTCGCGTCTGATTCACACACTAACACACATCACACTCTGGTCTACTTCAAACGAACTGAATGAGATTGTACCGTGTGCACTTTCTTACAGCGATAATAAAATAACTACACATCTGCCTGAGGAATTTGGTGAATATGACTTAGAAATGTTCAAGATACTGTTCAGACAAGCCATGCTATTGAGTGGGTGGCATTCCTGACTTGTAACTGTTCGGGCCTTTATTGAGACCTCACCTCGTTGTGCCTGTAACGGGCGCACCTGACTGTGGCTGCTCACTCGACCATGTACTACGCCATACCACGAGTATGTCTAATATGGCCGCGCTTGAGTAAACAGACTAAAACTCTATTCAGGGTACCCACCCCTCTCCCCGCGAGTATGTGTAACGGAACGCGCCACGTCCTCGTGGCCAGTGTTGTCGACAAATACGCGTACATGACAGTATGTCCACATGGTCAGCGTATGTAGAATCGGGCCAGCCGCCTCAACACCGGTAGATCAATACCGTGTGTGTGTGTGTGTGTGTGTGTGTGTTGTGTGTGTGTGTGTGTGTTGTGTATGTGTGTTGTGTGTGTGTGTGTATGTGTGTTCTGGAATATGCCATACGAGCGTTCATTGCAAAGTTCTGAACCCAGAATGATTTGACCTGAAGATATTAAAATGATTTATTTTGCTTCCACATTGATATACTTATGTTGGCGGGATTTTTTCCCAGTTTTCGAAGAACCTTTCCTTGTGATGGCGGTGGAGATGTTAAATGTTTCCACTGTTTTGATTTATGTTTGGACCCAAACCCATGGTTTTTCCATTGTCACAAATCGTTGCAATAACCTTTCTCGATCAGCTTAAAAAAGAGCTGACCCGTGAAGATCCGGGTTAGAATAGGTCTTCAGTAACCCATGCTTGTCGTAAGTGGCGACTAACGGGATCGGGTGGTCAGAATCGCTGACTTGGTTGATGCATATCATCACCAATTGCGTGGATCGATGTTCATATCAGTCACTGGGTTGTCTGGTTCAGACGCGATTATATACTGCTATTCATGTAGCTGTAATAATGCTGAGAACGGCGTACACAAACAAACAAACAAACAAACAATCATAAAGCGCTGGACTATCACGAAACATGTTCCTGGTGCGTGTTTGGTCAGGTGTCGCAAGCTCCGGTACCCAACCACGTAACTGATACGTTCCTCAATACCAAAGTTTCTGTGATAATGGAAGGTACTCTCTCCAGGATAGTTCCTACTGAACTAACCAAATGACGCCCAGTCATTCGCTGGTCTGTCATGTCCCTATCGTGCATACCCTGTGATAAGTCGAGTTATTGTACTGTCCGTTGTTGACAGGTTCTTTTCGTTTACGTGTATTTATTAATTATAACCTTTGAAAGTCGATGTGGCTGGAATATTGCCGATGTGACTTTAAATTTTAACTAGCTCACTCACTCTCCGTATTTTGGTTCGTTTGGACACTTCCTGGAGTTGTTGATGTGACACAACCTTCAGGACGGGGATCGTCTTCAAGGATCTCCGTGCTCCTTCCTGGAGTTGCTGATGTGACAAACCTTTCAGGACGGGGGTCGTCTTCGGGGCTCTCCGTGCTCCTTCCTGGAGTTGCTGATGTGACAAACCTTTCAGGACGGGGGTCGTTTCGGGGCTCTCCGTGCTCCTTCCTGGAGTTGCTGATGTGACACACCCTTCAGGACGGGGGTCGTCTTCGGGGCTCTCCGTGCTCCTTCCTGGAGTTGCTGATGTGATAAACCTTTCAGGACGGGGGTCGTCTTCAGGGCTATCCGTGCCAAGCTTAAACTCTGTTGCCCATGTCTTTACAGTGGCCTAGGAAGGGACATCCTTCTCTAGTGTTGTACCCATATCTTCGTGGATGGCTTTGGGTGTTACCCCATTGTTTCGCAAGAACTGCATGTTTCGCAAGGTTGTTCATTACTCAAAGTACACAGACCCTTCGTCTTTCATTAAGTTGTCACAGCGAAACAATTGCTCAATTAACTCGCGTTATTTGTGGATACACCTCCATGACTATGTAGTGTCCACAACAAAGGTCACTATTATGCAATTTCTTCCACGTGAGGCTTAGAACGTTTAAGTCTTAATACTCGGAAACAATTGGAGTTTGATTTAGTTCATGTGGCTTGTGAATGTGAATACCCGTGTCTTAAAACAAAAGCATCTTCTCTGTATCAAACGAAAAGCAGAGGGGAGGATGGTAGGAGTTGTAATATGATGTTACTTTCGATAGCAAAGTGCGGTATCGATGTTATTATTATTGAAAATATATTATTGACATATATTATTAAAAAAAACCCAAACCTGACCCATACGGCGTGTGTGTGTTATGCACTCATAGCTGTGTGTTGTACCACATGGTTGTGTGTCTTGGACCTTGGTAGCCATAATTATACTATTATATTTGAGGCTGCATTTATGCGTTTCACTATCCAACTTCCCTTGACACAAAGGCTCCCCCTACCCCCAATCCCCAGCCCCCACAACACTCCTAACAATAGGTGGTGGCGAATCGAGAAGATCCCGACGCATACAATCCCCCCCCCCCCCCCCCCATCCCAACCCCCCTACCCCCCAAAAAAATAAATAAATAAAAATAAATATTAAACAAAAAATAAATAAATAAAACATAAAAACAAAAATACCCACCCTCCCAAACCCATACCTCATGTATGTGTAATTCTGTCACGCCCCATTGATCATGATAGAGCTATGCACTGATCAGACGTGGATCCAGGTCACTGGGCAGGAATGCTGTCTTTTCCCAGTGGTTTGATGTCTGTGTGACATGCCGTGATGTGACATGCCGTGACAGGTCATCTCGGTGCGTGTCCATCACGTGCTGCAATGAGAGACATCAGTGACCGTGTTACTGTCAGGCGACTGTCAATCCCCTTTTGGTACGCAGGATTCGGGGTTCTGTGTAGAGGGTACACGGGACTCGGCAGTGTGTTACGCAGGATTCAGGGGTCTGTGTAGAGGGTACACGGGACTCGGCAGTGGGTTACGCAGGATTCAGGGGTCTGTGTAGAGGGTACACGGGACTCGGCAGTGTGTTACGCAGGATTCAGGGGTCTGTGTAGAGGGTACACGGGACTCGGCAGTGTGTTACGCAGGATTCAGGGGTCTGTGTAGAGGGTACACGGGACTCGGCAGTGTGTTACGCAGGATTCAGGGGTCTGTGTAGAGGGTACACGGGACTCAGCAGTGTGGTACGCAGGATTCAGGGGTCTGTGTAGAGGGTACTCGTGACTCGGCAGTGTGGTACGCAGGATTCAGGGGTCTGTGTAGAGTGTACTGAGGACTCGGCAGTGTGGTACGCAGGATTCAGGGGTCTGTGTAGAGTGTACTGAGGACTCGGCAGTGTGGTACGCAGGATTCAGGGGTCTGTGTAGAGTGTACTCCGGACTCGGCTGTGTGGTACGCAGGAATTGCTACATGTTAGAGATACGCACGGCTGTTTGTTTGTTGTCTAACGCCGCACTCAGCAATATTTAGTTAATGATTCGTACTACTGGTACACATTGATACATGTTAATGGTTGGTTGGTTGGTTTGTTGTTTAACGCCGCACTCAGTAATATTCCAGCTATCTGATGGCGGTCTGTAAATATTTGAGTCTGGACCAGACAATCCAGTGATTAATATCATGCGCATCGATCTACGCAGTTGGGACCGATGACATGCATCAATCAAGTCAGCGAGCCTGACCACCCGATCCCGTTACTCGCCTCTTACGGCAAGCATGGGTTGTTGAAGACCTGTTCTACCCCGGATCATGACGTGTCTGTACATGTTAATGATTCGCACCATTGATATATATTGATACATGTCAGTGATACGTGTGAATGGTACGTATTGATACATGGTTGTACATATGTACATACTGAAACACGTGAATGATATGCATCCATTCATCAGCTGATATAAACAGTGCATGTATATTTAAATTGTTTGCAGTTTGTCAGTATGGCTGTTTCCATTGGGCGTACGCTTCCCAACACAAGTTGACCCTCATGGGTCTTGGTCATGGCCACAGACATATTGTAGATGAGCGTGACTCACGTTGTCTCGTGATGTTTATTTAAAATTGTTCTAAAAAATGTTGTAATCACGTAAAGAGCTGAAATTCATATCATGGTTCAGGTTTAACTCATTCGCTGACCGCCATGCTAAATCTGACATCAGATCGTCAGTCAGCCGGGTATTAGTCGATCTATTGTGATGGTACATGTAGCTATACCACTGCTCTGGTGTTTTGTTGACTCCAGTTGTTCTCCGAGTGTTGACTGAAACGTTCCAAGCCTCACATAGAAGGAATTGCATCATAGTATCCTTTGTCGTGGGAATTACATAATGTCCTGGAGGTACATCCACAAAAAACTGTGAGTTATTTGAACAATTGTTCGCTGTGACAACTTAATGAAAGAAGGGGGTCTGTGTACTTTGGGTAATGTTTGTTTGTTTGTTTGTTTGTTGTTTAACGCTGCACTCAACAATAATCCAGCTCTATGGTGGCAAGCTGTAAATAATCGAGTCTGGATCACACAATCAAGTGATTGACATCATGAGCATCGATCCACGCAACCAGCGAGCCTTACCAACCGATCCCGTTAGTTGCCAGACAAGACAATTCAATGATTCTGGACCAGAAAATTCAATGATTGACATCATGAGCATCGTTTCAGGCAACTATGATGACAAACGCAACTAGGATACGATGACATGCATCAGGCAAGCCAGCGAGCGATCCCGTTAGTCGCTACTTAAGACAAGCATAGTCACCGGTTATGGCGAGCGTGGGTTGCTGAAGGTCTGCAGTGATGTTCAGACAAGACGGTGATGCTCGGGGGAGGAGGGGAGGAGGTGGTGGGTGGAATGGATGGGTCGAGCAACTGTGTGGCTAACTGCCCTGATGAAGTCAGATCGCTGGCTGGTTGGTTGGTTGTTTGTTGTTTAACGCCTCACTCAGCAATATTCAAGCTATATGACGGCGGTCTGTAAATAATCGAGCCTGGACCAGACAATCCAGTGATTGACATCATGAGCATTGATCCACGCAATTAGGATCGATGCATCAACCAAGTCAGCGAACCTGACCACCCATTCCCGTTAGTCGCCTCTTATAACAAGCATAGTCGCCTCTTACGGCAAGCATGGGTTCCTGAAGACCTATTCTACCCCGGATCTTCACGGGTCCAGCTCGGTGGTGTTGGTGTTGGTAGTGGTGGTGGAGTGAGGAGGGGGTGGTGAGAAGGGAAGGGAAGGGTCGAGCCGATGTAGTCAGCTCGCTGGTGGTGGGAATCTTAGTGGTGGTGGAGTGAGGAGGGGGTGGTGAGAAGGGAAGGGAAGGGTCGAGCCGATGTAGTCAGCTCGCTGGTGGTGGGAATCTTAGTGGTGGTGGAGTGAGGAGGGGGTGGTGAGAAGGGAAGGGAAGGGTCGAGCCGATGTAGTCAGCTCGCTGGTGGTGGGAATCTTAGTGGTGGTGGAGTGAGGAGGGGGTGGAGAGGAGGGGATGGAATCCCAATCTGTCTTCCGGCACGGCTTAATGTATGTATACATGTACTGTCTGCATAACAGAGTAGCGCAGTGTCGCCCCTCATCGCCGTCTTGTTTGCGGTTTCTTCCTGATCACAGAGTCGGAGGTCGGCGTGTATCACTCCGCGTGATGATGTTGAAGGGTGTGACACAACACCCACGTGACTTACGACTGATGAGGCTCAGGAGTGTCCCCGTTGATGATGGTTAGGTTATGGTACTGTTGACCTGGGAATTTTTAAAATGAAAATTGACCCTGATCGTTTCATCTTTTTGGCAACACAAGAAGACAGCTGGGCGTCTGACTCATCCTGTTTCCCGGGAAGCAGAGAGATGTAGTTTGTCATCCCCGGATGTAGCGGGACCAAAGCAGCGTCCGACAGACGGACACAGACAGACGGACAGACAGACAGGCAGACAGACACAGACAGATGGACGGACACAGACAGACAGACACAGACAGATGGACGGACACAGACAGACCGACGGACACAAACAGACCGACGGACACAAACAGACAGACAGACACAGACAGACCGACAGACACAGACAGACAGACACAGACAGACAGATGGACGGACACAGACAGATGGACGGACACAGACAGATGGACGGACACAGACAGATGGACGGACACAAACAGACCGACGGACACAGACAGACAGACGACACGGACAGACAGGCAGACAGACACAGACAGATGGACGGACACAGACAGACGGACACAGACAGACCGACGGACACAGACAGACATACAGACAGACATTTTTATTCAGTATAAGGCCACTGGCCCAAGATACATTAGCAGAGCAGAGATATAATCATCTACGCAATATAGTTACACATAATACACACAGAAGTAGATGTGTATTTGTATCAAAAATAATTTGAGGTACTCTATTGCTTATTTGATTTACCTTCTGGAGGACTACACTTATGTTGTGTAATATATCATAATCTTATGATGAAATCAGGTTGATAAAAGAGTGTATGGATGGGGGTGGATATATACTGAACCAAATTAAAAACTTCACAATCCTAAAATTTTAACATTTTGACCAATTATCATTGTGGGCCCTTATTGTGTATTTAAACAGTAATGGCCACGTATTGTTTTCAGATAACACCCGTTTTTGTGCAGGTGAATCGATCAAAATCATGTGCACAGCACTATAGTGGCAAAAGTGTTTTTTCACGTGCAATTGGTCACGTGGCCATAATACCGCACGTGTTTTCAGCCATACTTGTTAGCAGTCATTAACAAAAAAAGAAAAACACAAGAAAACAAAAGTCTTTACGGCCATTTGTCATGCCACGCCTTTCAAATGTGCAACGTGAACGTGCCATCGGCATGTCCTTCTTTGGACATTAATGATTAAAAATTACCTTCTCTGATACATTTGTCCGTTGTATATCATATATGGGATTACTTTTAAAAATGTGAAGTTTTTAATTTGACTCAGTATATATTTACCCATTAAGTTTTTTCTTTGGATATTATCAAATTCACAAGCAATTGTAAGGGAGAATCTGCCACAGAAGAAATATCATCAGCAAACACTATGGCATATATATCTTAACAGTCCTTTGAAAATATGGGGGCACGGGTGGCCCAGTCGTCTGAGGCGCCGCGATTCGCTGTGCAGAGTTGCGTCCCTTGGACATGCCAGAAACCTATGATTGTGGGTTCGAATCCCGGTTCGCCCCGATGATGTTTCTAGGTTTGTCAGCACCATACCCGTGCTCGTGGGTTTCACCGTCTGAGTAAACGTCTGAGATCTGCATCACTTCGGGCTTTCCTCCCACATTAAGCTGACACGCCGTGATATAACTGGAATGATGTTACTCACTCACCTTTGAAAATATAAGAAAACCTCCCTTACCTCCAAAATCCTCCAGTAATTGTATCAGCTCGTTTGTGTACATAATAAATCTTTGCAGGTGCCAGTATTGCAATTGAAATAGCTTGTCAAGACATCTGAACTCCTCACACAAGCACACAGGTTTGAGTACATCGATGAAAGTACACTCTTAAAAAAAAGAGGATAGTTAAAAAATAGGGATATTCATTAAGCGGATGTAAAAGTATCTACACAGAATATGCGTAAACACAATCAAATGAAATTAGACACAGTGATCGACAAAAGCATTGTCGTCATTGTCAGCATCAATTCAGTTCAGTCATTCATTGCACATGTGTAACCACAAGGGGGCGTCATGGTCAGTACCTGGTCACACCACCTCTTATAGCCGTCACTGCTCGACACCTCCTTGGCACAGATTGCACAAGTCTTCGAATTTTTTCCTGGGGATTTCTTCGTCAATTTTCCTGTAAGGCGTTGGCGGGTTGTGCCAGTGTGTGGGGACGCTGGTGACGTTGACGGACGCGTCGATCAAGTTCGTCCCACAAATGTTCAATCGGGTTGAGATCAGGCGATTTTGACGGCCATGGAAGGACATTGATGTTCTCACAAGGAAATTAACTGTTGCGCGTGATGTGTGGGGCCGAGCGTTGTCATGTTGAAACAGCTCCCTTTGGCGGTCCAAATTTGGGAGGATGTGTGGACGCAGAATTTGGTGTATGTATCGGTTTGCTGTAAGCCTGCCCTGGAAAACCACTTACTGCGATCTACCCGTGTAGGATATGGCTCCCCACACCATGGCACTCCCTCCACCAAATCGGTCCACCTGTCGAGCGCAGTTTGGCGCAAAACGTCGTTGAAGAAGAAAACGTGACTCATCGCTGAACCAAACGCGTCGCCAGTTCCCGAGATCATATGCCTGTGCTCTGATGCACCAACGGACACGTCGTTGACGGTGTAGACGTCGTAAGACAGGTGCAACTTTTGGTCGTCTCGCTCGAATTCCCACTTCCCTCAGACGATTTCTGATGGTTTGGTCGGAAATTCTTCGCATGCCAGTCACTTGTCCTGCAGTGTCCGTTGCTTTACCAAATCAATTCCGGATGATGCAACCGGATGACTGATCCTGAGCAGGGGTGGTCACTCTTGGTCATCCACTTCGGGGATGATCTTGAGTCGAATTAGTGCGGGTATATCGATCCCATAGTCGAGATAAGCTGCTTGGGTGAACATTGAAGTGTCTTGCAACGGCCGACTGAGACTCCCCTGCTTCCAAACGTCCAATGGCGATATTTCGGTCAGCTGCAGTTAATCTTGGCATTTTTCGATCTCCGTTTACGTCAGAAAATTCATAATGAACTGATGAGTTTTGTACGGTCTTTCATAGTCATTGTCTCAACTTTTGTTTCCAACACTTTGTACGTGCATTGTGCTGAAAACGTTTTCTGAAAGCAATGTCCGTGCATCCTTTGAATTTTTGCAGATAAACGTTTACAAAAAAACATTTTGAGATGTGTTTGCGCGCAGTGCACAGCAAACATGACATGATTAACGGGAATCAAACATAAGAATTGTCTTTATGACGATTGCTGGGGAAAAAATCTAATTGGAATTCTCAAAACACCTATGCGTTTCTTTTTTTGAAGTGTGTATGTTATAAAATATTCCAACACCCTTGATCCTCCGAAAAGTCAACAAAGCGGCAGTAAAATCTCCCCCTTATTTTTTCCATGCTTATTTCAGCATCATTGCATGGAGTGTGAAAATATTGTCAGTAGTTAAATAGTTTGGTCTAAATCCAGGCTGTCTTTCATTAATTACCTTATGTTCTTCGCAATACTGTTGAAGTCTGGAATTAAGTAGCGATGTGAAAACTTTATACTTTTCAATCAACCGATGAAATGCCTCTGTAATTGTTGACCTGGCCCCTGAAGATCAGGGGTAGAATAGCTCTTTAGCAGCCTATGCTTTCCGTAATATGTGACTATACTTGTCGCAAGAGGCGACTAACGGGATCGGATGGTCAGGCTCGCTGACTTGGTTGATGCATGTCATCGTATCGTATCCCAATTGCATGGATCGATGCTCATGATATGCTGGACTATTGCTGAGTGCGGCGTTAAACAACAAACAAGCAAAAAGTGTTGACCTCCTTCTTGTAATCAGATTTAAATACTGGACAAATAATACACCTGCTGGGGAAACACACTGGAGGCACGTGACATCGTTTTATTGTTCCAATTAAGTTGATCGGATGTCGTACACAACCATCTGCATGACGTACACAACATCTGTATGATGTACACAACCATCTGCATGACGTACACAACCAACCATCTGTATATACCGCACACAACCATCTGTATGACATACACAACCATCTGTATGACGTACACAACCATCTGTATGACGTACACAACCATCTGTATGATGTACACAACCATCTGCATGACGTACACACCCATCTGTATGACGTACACAACCATCTGTATGACGTACACAGCTATCTGTATGACATACACAGCCATCTGTATGACGTACACAGCCATCTGCATGACGTACACAACATCTGTATGACGTACACAACCATCTGCATGACGTACACAACCATCTGTATGATGTACACAACCATCTGCATGACGTACACAACCATCTGTATGATTTTCACAGCCATCTGTATGACGTACACAAAAATCGGTATGACGTACACAACCATCTGCATGACGTACACAACCAACCATCTGTATATCGTACACAACCATCTGTATGACCTACACAACCATCTGTATGACGTACACAACCATCTGTATGACGTACACAACCATCTGTATGATGCACACAACCATCTGCATGACGTACACACCCATCTGTATGACGTACACAACCATCTGTATGACGTACACAGCTATCTGTATGACGTACACAGCCTTATGTATGACGTACACAACCATCTGTATGACGTACACAGCCATCTGTATGACGTACACAACCATCTGTATGACGTACACAGCTATCTGTATGACGTACACAGCCTTATGTATGACGTACACAACCATCTGTATGACGTACACAGCCATCTGTATGACGTACACAACCATCTGCATGACCTACACAACTACCAATGACGTACACAACCATCTGTATGATGTACACAACCATCTGTATGACGTACACAACCATCTGTATGACGTACATAACAATCTGTATGACCCACACAACCATCTGTATGACCCACACAACCATCTGTATGACGTACACAACCATATGTATGACCTACACAACCAACCATCTGTATGACGTACACAACCATCTGTATGACCTACACAACTATCTGTATGACGTACACAACCATCTGTATGACGTTCACAACCAACCATCTGTATGACGTACACAACCATCTGTATGACGTACACATCCATCTGTATGACCTACACAACCATCTGTATGACGTACACAACCATCTGTATGACCTACACAACCATCTGTATGACGTACACAACCATCTGTATGACGTACACAACCATCTGTATGACGTACACAACTATCTGTATGACCTACACAACCATCTGTATGACGTACACAACCATCTGTATGACCTACACAACTATCTGTATGACGTACACAACCATCTGTATGACGTACACAACCATCTGTATGATGCACACAACCATCTGCATGACGTACACAGCTATCTGTATGACGTACACAACCATCTGTATGACGTACACAACCATCTGTATGACCTACACAACTATCTGTATGACGTACACAACCATCTGTATGATGTACACAACCATCTGTATGACCTACACAACCAACCATCTGTATGATGTACACAACCATCTGTATGACCCACACAACCATCTGTATGACGTACACAACCATATGTATGACGTACACAACCAACCATCTGTATGATGTACACAACCATCTGTATGACCTACACAACTATCTGTATGACGTACACAACCATCTGTATGACGTTCACAACCAACCATCTGTATGACGTACACAACCATCTGTATGACGTACACAACCATCTGTATGACGTACACAACCATCTGTATGACCTACACAACCATCTGTATGACGTACACAACCATATGTATGACCTACACAACCAACTATCTGTATGATGTACACAACCATCTGTATGACGTTCACAACCAACCATCTGTATGACGTACACAACCATCTGTATGACGTACACAACCATCTGTATGACGTACACAACCATCTGTATGACGTACACAACCATCTGTATGACGTACACAACCATCTGTATGACGTACACAACCATCTGTATGACGTACACAACCATCTGTATGACGTACACAACCATCTGTATGACGTTCACAACCAACCATCTGTATGACGTACACAACCATATGTATGACGTACACAACCATCTGTATGACGTACACAGCTATCTGTATGACATACACAGCCATCTGTATGACGTACACAGCCATCTGCATGACGTACACAACATCTGTATGACGTACACAACCATCTGCATGACGTACACAACCATCTGTATGATGTACACAACCATCTGCATGACGTACACAACCATCTGTATGATTTTCACAGCCATCTGTATGACGTACACAAAAATCGGTATGACGTACACAACCATCTGCATGACGTACACAACCAACCATCTGTATATCGTACACAACCATCTGTATGACCTACACAACCATCTGTATGACGTACACAACCATCTGTATGACGTACACAACCATCTGTATGATGCACACAACCATCTGCATGACGTACACACCCATCTGTATGACGTACACAACCATCTGTATGACGTAAACAGCTATCTGTATGACGTACACAGCCTTATGTATGACGTACACAACCATCTGTATGACGTACACAGCCATCTGTATGACGTACACAACCATCTGTATGACGTACACAGCTATCTGTATGACGTACACAGCCTTATGTATGACGTACACAACCATCTGTATGACGTACACAGCCATCTGTATGACGTACACAACCATCTGCATGACCTACACAACTACCAATGACGTACACAACCATCTGTATGATGTACACAACCATCTGTATGACGTACACAACCATCTGTATGACGTACACAACCATCTGTATGACCCACACAACCATCTGTATGACCCACACAACCATCTGTATGACGTACACAACCATATGTATGACCTACACAACCAACCATCTGTATGACGTACACAACCATCTGTATGACCTACACAACTGTCTGTATGACGTACACAACCATCTGTATGACGTACACAACCATCTGTATGATGCACACAACCATCTGCATGACGTACACAGCTATCTGTATGACGTACACAACCATCTGTATGACGTACACAACCATCTGTATGACCTACACAACTATCTGTATGACGTACACAACCATCTGTATGATGTACACAACCATCTGTATGACCCACACAACCATCTGTATGACGTACACAACCATATGTATGACGTACACAACCAACCATCTGTATGATGTACACAACCATCTGTATGACCTACACAACTATCTGTATGACGTACACAACCATCTGTATGACGTTCACAACCAACCATCTGTATGACGTACACAACCATCTGTATGACCTACACAACCATCTGTATGACGTACACAACCATCTGTATGACCTACACAACCATCTGTATGACGTACACAACCATATGTATGACCTACACAACCAACTATCAATATGACGTACACAACCATCTGTATGACGTTCACAACCAACCATCTGTATGACGTACACAACCATCTGTATGACGTACACAACCATCTGTATGACGTACACAACCATCTGTATGACGTACACAACCATCTGTATGACGTACACAACCATCTGTATGACGTACACAACCATCTGTATGACGTACACAACCATCTGTATGACGTACACAACCATCTGTATGACGTTCACAACCAACCATCTGTATGACGTACACAACCATATGTATGACGTACACAACCATCTGTATGACGTACACAACCATCTGTATGACGTACACAACCATCTGTATGACCTACACAACCATCTGTATGACCTACACAACAACCATCTTTATGACGTACACAACCATCTGTATGACCTACACAACCATCTGTATGACCTACACAACATCTGTATGACCTACACAACCATCTGTATGACCTACACAACAACCATCTGTATGACGTACACAACCATCTGTATGACCTACACAACCATCTGTATGACCTACACAACCATCTGTATGACCTACACAACAACCATCTTTATGACGTACACAACCATCTGTATGACCTACACAACCATCTGTATGACCTACACAACATCTGTATGACCTACACAACCATCTGTATGACCTACACAACTATCTGTATGACCTACACAACCATCTGTATGACGTACACAATCATCTGTATGACGTACACAACCATCTGTATGACGTACACAACCATCTGTATGACGTACACAATCATCTGTATGATGTACACAACCATCAGTATAACTACTCATTTGACGTATTCACCCTCACCTTTATTCCCCAGGCTGGCTAAACACCGAGTGGGAAAGTCAGCCTCCTGGAAAGAAACTCTCGCCTGTGATCATTTTACTGGCGCTTCACGGAATTTACAGTGACAGTCAGGCTTCACCAACAATCACCAGCAGATAATGTCGCACCCGTTGTGTGAGGCGAGTTGGACCAGCTATCACTACAGGCCACATGTTAAGTCAGATGTCATAATTACTGGTCTGTACATAGGGCACTACGTGCACTGACGGCAGATCAATTGTGTTTTGTTGAGGATATATTTTGTATTAGTTAAGGGTCACTTTTCTCCTTTCAATAATATATTTTGAAAAAACAACACACAGTTACATAATCATGAGACCGCTTCCGTGGTCTAGTGGTAGAGCGTCCGCCCTGAGAGCGGAAGGCCCGGGGCTCGTCATTCCGGTGAGTGAGTGAGTGTGGTTTTACGCCGCTTTTGGCAATATTACAGCAATATCACAGCTCCACACATTGTACCCATGTGGGGAATCGAACCCGGGTCTGACGAGCGAACGCTTTAACCACATTTAACCGACCACCCCCGCAGACACAGAGCTACGGGTTGTTCCAATGTCTGTACATATAAGTATATATTCATATAAAACGTCAACACCAGGGGGCCCGTGAAATTCAGGGTAAGAATTGGCCTTCAGTAACCCATCCTTATCGTAAGAGGCGACTGGCGGGTTCGGGTGGGCATATTGGCTGACTTGGTTGATGCATGTCATAGTATCCCAATTGCGTAGATCGATGCTCATGATGTCAATCACTGGATTGTCTGGTCCAGACTCGATTATTAACAGACCGCCGTGATGAGCGATGACATGAGAAGTTCGCGAAAAGGGAAGCCATAGGTAAGAGATGGTCAGCGGCGTTATGTAAACATGTATCTCTGATTGATACCCTGAATGTAGGTAAGAGATGGTCAGCAGCGTTATGTAAGCATGTATCTCTGATTGATACCCTGAATGTAGGTAAGAGATGGTCAGCGGCGTTATGTAAACATGTATCTCTGATTGATACCCTGAATGTAGGTAAGAGATGGTCAGCGGCGTTATGTAAACATGTATCTCTGATTGATACCCTGAATGTAGGTAAGAGATGGTCAGCGGCGTTATGTAAGCATGTCTCTCTGATTGATACCCTGAATGTAGGTAAGAGATGGTCAGCGGCGTTATGTAAGCATGTATCTCTGATTGATACCCTGAATGTAGGTAAGAGATGGTCAGCGGCGTTATGTAAACATGTATCTCTGATTGATACCCTGAATGTAGGTAAGAGATGGTCAGCGGCGTTATGTAAGCATGTCTCTCTGATTGATACCCTGAATGTAGGTAAGAGATGGTCAGCGGCGTTATGTAAACATGTATCTCTGATTGATACCCTGAATGTAGGTAAGAGATGGTCAGCGGCGTTATGTAAACATGTATCTCTGATTGATACCCTGAATGTAGGTAAGAGATGGTCAGCGGCGTTATGTAAACATGTATCTCTGATTGATACCCTGAATGTCGTACAGATAACATACACACAACATTTGAAAAACGCTTTCAGTTTATTAAAGTTTCGACTTTCTACCTTAAACGTCGTCCAAGAAGTGGACCATATGAACTATTAAATGTTAATCTGTTGGAGATGCCTGTGCTAGGTCTTGTTTCTGACCTGTGCCAATCGTCCTGGGAATAAGAGCATTATATTATGTCAGACAAGTATATCTAATGCGTGTTCATAACAGCTTATATTTCCTAAAAGTGAGTGAGTGAGTGAGTCCCGATTTGCTTTCGTCTGTTGAATAGAACCCAGACTGCTACTGAAAGTACGCGCCACGTTTATTGAAGATCTGAAAC
This sequence comes from Haliotis rufescens, assembly GCF_023055435.1. NCBI lineage: Eukaryota > Metazoa > Mollusca > Gastropoda > Lepetellida > Haliotidae > Haliotis > Haliotis rufescens. Next base: position 36,234,758 of record NW_025963824.1, on the reverse strand, counting down.
AAACAAAGAAGCAAGCTTCATTCACTTCTGACCATCGGCTATATTGGCTTCATATTGTAACGGTGGTCTACTCGATGAGTGAGTGAGTGAGTGAGTGAGTTGGGTTTAACGCCGCTGTGAGCAGTATTCCAGTAATATCACGGCTCGTCAGCTTACTGTGAGTGAGTGAGTTGGGTTTAACGCCGCTGTGAACAGTATTCCAGTTATATCTCGGCTCGTCAGCTTACTGTGGGAGGAAATTGATGCGGTTCTCAGACGTTTACCATTTTGCTAAACCCACGAGCACGAGCAGGGAGCTAAAAAATCCTAGTACCGTAAACCACAATCATAGATTTCTTGCAAGGGACACAACTCTGTACAGCTAATTGCGGCGCCTGTAACGACTGTGAATCGTCCCACGGACGTTTTAACAGAATCCCGCTCTATTCTCATATCTCAGGATATACGCATTTTGTTACATGTAAATGGCGATGATTATATCGAAATAAAAGTGATTGGCAGCCCGCTACTACTACTACTGCTGATGACGATGACGACGACGACGACGACGACGACGATGATGATGATGATGATGATGATGATGATGATGATAAACACAGTATCTTAAGCGACATGATGGAATGGCTCGATCCTTTCATTACCCTCTTCGCAATGCTTATGGTTTTGACACAGAGGTCCATCCATGGTACGACCCGGAATAGGTGGAAAGCGTCATGGAAAAGGATAAATACAAAATTCTTTGGAATTATCCAGACGTATCCAGAAGTAAGTAAGTAAGATGACTTACCTGTAGTCGCCATCTGGCACCTGTATCCATGGGTAACGCGATGGGGATCCGCTTGATCCGTTTGGCCGTAGTACTTTGGAATACCAGTATTTCCCTGGAACGAGATGATAGTGACAGGTGGTTTACAGGTAGGTAAAATAACCGTTTGCTCCCACAGCTGAACAGACCGAGGAAACATCGACGTGAGCGCCGCGGCGAGGTACCCCGCATGTGTTCAGCGTGCAGCAGAAGAATCCACGATTTGCATGTATCCCACAATGCGCCACGACGCCTGACCCACGACCACACCTCTGTGCCCTCCTCTTGTCTATGGACTGCGTGGATTATGCAGATGCACGGGTTAAAAGCTCAGGTAGCGTTTGTTTTGTTTGTTTGTTGTTTAACGCCGCACTCAGCCATATTCCAGCTGTATGACGGCGGACTGTAAATAATCGAGTCTAGACCAGACAATCCAGTGATTGACATCATGAGCATCGATGATCAGCGAGCCTGACCACCTGATCCCGTAAGTGGCCTCTAACGACAAGCATAGTAAGGGCCCTTATGGGTGAAAAATCACATTTTGACTTTTCATTATATTTTAAATCTACAGCATCTTCGGAACACAAACATACAGTGCGGTTTTAAACAACAAATAACGAAACAAACAAGAATCTTCTATCGTGTGTGAGATACAGATGTCGTGAGTGAGACATTGTTTTACTCCGCTTTGAGCAAGCGAACACGGGCCTAATATTGTGCTGACGCTCGTCTGTCTTCTGTCGTAATAATGTGTCTGCCGCTCGTATGTTTTCTGTCGTAATAATGTGTCTGACGCTCGTCTGTCTTCTGTCGTAATAATGTGTCTGCCGCTCGTATGTTGTCTGTCGTAATAATGTGTCTGATGCTCGTATGTCGTCTGTCGTAATAATGTGTCTGACGCTCGTATGTCGTCTGTCGTAATAATGTGTCTGACGCTCGTATGTCATCTGTCGTAGTTATGTGTCTGACGCTCGTACATGTAAGTCGTCTGTCTTAATAATGTGTCTGGTGCTCTTGTGTCGTCTGCGGTAATAATTTTGTGTCCAACGCTCGTATATCGTCTGTCGTAATTATGTGATGTCTGACGCTGGTAATAATGTGTCTGAAAGCTCGTATGTCGTATGTCGTAATAATGTGTCTGCCGCTAGTACGTCGTCTGTCGTAATAAAATGGTGTCTGGCGCTCGTATATCGTCTCGTAATAATGTGGTGTCTGACGCTCGTATGTTGTCTGTAATTATAATGTGTCTGACGCTTATTTGTTCTCTGTCGTTATAATGTGTCTGAAAGCTCGTATGTCGTCTGTCGTAATAATGTGTCTGAAAGCTCGTATTTCGTCTGTCGTAATAATGTGCCTGACGCTCGTATGTTGTCTGTCGTAATAATGTGTCTGACGCTTGTTTGTTCTCTGTCTTTATAATGTGTCTGACGCTCGTATGTTGTCTGTCGTAATAATGTGTCTGAAAGCTCGTATGTTGTCTGTCGTAATAATGTGTCTGACGCTTGTTTGTTCTCTGTCTTTATAATGTGTCTGACGCTCGTATGTCGTCTGTCGTAATAATGTGCCTGACGCTCGTATGTCATCTCGTAATAATGTGTCTGACGTAGCCTGGTTAAGAAGTGTATCGTTAGCCTCATCCGCGCGTTCTGAATGAAAACCAGCTTGTGTGAGACGGACTGTGTAACGATAGGTGCATCAAGTTGATACAAGACAAGACATACTCTGCCTTTGAGAATACGGCCCACACCACCTGGGAGGTGACGGTCACATCGGAGCAGCTCTGTTGGCTGAGCTGGTTTGACTCCTTCCTTCCTGTCCTTGTCATCGTGAGACCATGGGCACTACAGATGTAGAGGATTTTGCCTGTAACATGAGGTGTGTGGAGCTTGTGATACATTTATCCTTTATATAATAAATTAATTGCATAGATTGTGTAGATTTTGGAGTATGGAATTGTTTACCGGATTCGTAATGATGACGGCAACTTGAAGTGGATGGAGTTTGAAATTGTATGTCGTGTTTACTGTGGGTGACGGCAGCATGAAGTGGATGGAGTTTGTGATTGTCTGTCGTGTTAACTGTGGGTGTCGACATCTTAAAGTGTGTGGAGTTTGTGATTGTCAGTCGTGTTTGATGTGGGTGACGACATCTTAAAGTGTGTGGAGTTTGTAATTGTCTATCAAGTTGCCTACGGTGACGGCAGCATGAAGTGTGTGGAGTTTGTAATTGTCTGTCGTGTTTACTGTGGGTGGCGACATCTTGAAGCGTGTGGAGTTTGTAATTGTCTGTCGTGTTTACTGTGGGTGGCGGCAGCATGAAGTGTGTGGAGTTTGTGATTGTCTGTCGTGTTTATTGTGGGTGACGGCAGCATGAAGTGTGTGGAGTTTGTAATTGTCTGTTGTGTTTACTGTGGGTGACGGCAGCATGAAGTGTGTGGAGTTTGTAATTGTCTATCAAGTTGCTCACGGTGACGGCAGCATGAAGTGTGTGGAGTTTGTAATTGTCTGTCGTGTTTACTGTGGGTGACGACATCTTGAAGTGGATGGAGTTTGAAGTTGTCTGTCGTGTTTACTGTGGGTGACGGCAGCATGAAGTGTGTGGAGTTTGTGATTGTCTGTCGTGTTTACTGTGGGTGGCGACATCTTGAAGTGTGTGGAGTTTGTAATTGTCTGTCGTGTTTACTGTGGGTGGCGGCAGCATGAAGTGTGTGGAGTTTGTGATTGTCTGTCGTGTTTACTGTTGGTGGCGGCAGCATGAAGTGTGTGGAGTTTGTGATTGTCTGTCGTGTTTACTGTGGGTGACGGCAGCATGAAGTGTGTGGAGTTTGTAATTGTCTGTTGTGTTTACTGTGGGTGACGGCAGCATGAAGTGTGTGGAGTTTGTAATTGTCTGTTGTGTTTACTGTGGGTGACAACATCTTGAAGTGGATGGAGTTTGAAGTTGTCTGTCGTGTTTACTGTGGGTAACGGCAGCACGAAGTGTGTGGAGTTTGTGATTGTCTGTCGTGTTTACTGTGGGTGACGACATCTTAAAGTGTGTGGAGTTTGTAATTGTCTATCAAGTTGCTCACGGTGACGGCAGCATGAAGTGTGTGGAGTTTGTAATTGTCTGTCATGTTTACTGTGGGTGACGACATCTTGAAGTGGATGGAGTTTGAAGTTGTCTGTCGTGTTTACTGTGGGTAACGGCAGCACGAAGTGTGTGGAGTTTGTGATTGTCTGTCGTGTTTATTGTGGGTGACGACATCTTAAAGTGTGTGGAGTTTGTAATTGTCTATCAAGTTGCTCACGGTGACGGCAGCATGAAGTGTGTGGAGTTTGTAATTGTCTGTCGTGTTTACTGTGGGTGACGACATCTTGAAGTGGATGGAGTTTGAAGTTGTCTGTCGTGTTTACTGTGGGTAACGGCAGCATGAAGTGTGTGGAGTTTGTGATTGTCTGTCGTGTTTACTGTGGGTGACGGCAGCTTGAAGTGTGTGGAGTTTGTGATTGTCTGTCGTGTTTACTGTGGGTGACGACATCTTAAAGTGTGTGGAGTTTGTAATTGTCTATCAAGTTGCCTACGGTGACGGCAGCATGAAGTGTGTGGAGTTTGTAATTGTCTGTCGTGTTTACTGTGGGTGACGACATCTTGAAGCGTGTGGAGTTTGTAATTGTCTGTCGTGTTTACTGTGGGTGGCGGCAGCATGAAGTGTGTGGAGTTTGTGATTGTCTGTCGTGTTTACTGTGGGTGGCGGCATCATGAAGTGTGTGGAGTTTGTGATTGTCTGTTGTGTTTACTGTGGGTGACGGCAGCATGAAGTGTGTGGAGTTTGTGATTGTCTGTCGTGTTTACTGTGGGTGGCGGCAGCATGAAGTGTGTGGAGTTTGTGATTGTCTGTCGTGTTTACTGTGGGTGGCGGCAGCATGAAGTGTGTGGAGTTTGTGATTGTCTGTCGTGTTTACTGTGGGTGACGGCAGCATGAAGTGTGTGGAGTTTGTAATTGTCTGTTGTGTTTACTGTGGGTGACGGCAGCATGAAGTGTGTGGAGTTTGTACTTGTCTGTTGTGTTTACTGTGGGTAACGACATCTTGAAGTGGATGGAGTTTGAAGTTGTCTGTCGTGTTTACTGTGGGTAACGGCAGCACGAAGTGTGTGGAGTTTGTGATTGTCTGTCGTGTTTACTGTGGGTGACGACATCTTGAAGTGTGTAGAGTTTGTAATTCTCTGTTGTGTTTACTGTGGGTGACGACATCTTGAAGTGGATGGAGTTTGAAGTTGTCTGTCGTGTTTACTGTGGGTAACGGCAGTTCGAAGTGTGTGGAGTTTGTAATTCTCTGTCGTGTTTACTGTGGGTGACGGCATCTTGAAGTGTGTAGAGTTTGTAACTCTCTGTTGTGTTTTCTGTGGGTGACGGCAGCATGAAGTGTGTAGAGTTTGTAACTCTCTGTTGTGTTTTCTGTGGGTGACGGCAGCATGAAGTGTGTGGAGTTTGTAACTCTCTGTTGTGTTTTCTGTGGGTGACGGCAGCATGAAGTGTGTAGAGTTTGTAACTCTCTGTTGTGTTTTCTCTGGGTGACGGCAGCATGAAGTGTGTGGAGTTTGTAATTCTCTGTTTTGTTTTCTGTGGGTGACGGCATCTTGAAGTGTGTAGAGTTTGTAATTCTCTGTTGTGTTTTCTGTGGATGACGGCAGCATGAAGTGTATGGAGTTTGTAATTATCTGTCGTGTTTACTGTGGGTAACGGCAGCATGAAGTGTGTGGAGTTTGTGATTGTCTGTCGTGTTTACTGTGGGTGACGACATCTTGAAGTGTGTGGAGTTTGTAATTGTCTGTCGTGTTTACTGTGGGTGACGGCAGCATGAAGTGTGTGGAGTTTGTGATTGTCTGTCGTGTTTACTGTGGGTGACGACATCTTGAAGTGTGCGGAGTTTGTGTTTGTCTGTCGTGTTTACTGTGGGTGGCGGCAGCATGAAGTGGGTGGAGTTTGTGATTGTCTGTCGTGTTTACTGTGGGTGGCGGCAGCATGAAGTGTGCGGAGTTTGTGTTTGTCTGTCGTGTTTACTGTGGGTAACGGCAGCATGAAGTGTGTGGAGTTTGTGTTTGTCTGTCGTGTTTACTGTGGGTGACGGCAGCATGAAGTGGGTGGAGTTTGTGATTGTGCGTCGTGTTTACTGTGGGTGACGACATCTTGAAGTGTGTGGAGTTTGTAATTGTCTGTCGTGTTTACTGTGGGTGACGGCAGCATGAAGTGTGTGGAGTTTGTGATTGTCTGTCGTGTTTATTGTGGGGGACGGCAGCATGAAGTGTGTGGAGTTTGTGATTGTGCGTCGTGTTTACTGTGGGTGACGGCAGCATGAAGTGTGTGGAGTTTGTGATTGTCTGTCGTGTTTATTGTGGGGGACGGCAGCATGAAGTGTGTGGAGTTTGTGATTGTGCGTCGTGTTTATTGTGGGTGACGGCAGCATGAAGTGTGTGGAGTTTGTAGTTGTCTGTCGTGTTTACTGTGGGTGACGACATCTTGAAGTGTGTGGAGTTTGTGATTGTCTGTCGTGTTTATTGTGGACGACGGCAGCATGAAGTGTGTGGAGTTTGTAATTGTCTGTCGTGTTTACTGTGGGTGACGGCAGCATGAAGTGTGTGGAGTTTGTAATTGTCTGTCGTGTTTACTGTGGGTGACGGCAGCATGAAGTGTGTGGAGTTTGTGATTGTGCGTCGTGTTTACTGTGGGTGTCGACATCTTAAAGTGTGTGGAGTTTGTAATTGTCTGTCGTGTTTATTGTGGATGATTGCAGCATGAAGTGTGTGGAGTTTGTGATTGTGCGTCGTGTTTATTGTGGGGGATGGCAGCATGAAGTGTGTGGAGTTTGTGATTGTGCGTCGTGTTTACTGTGGGTGTCGACATCTTAAAGTGTGTGGAGTTTGTGATTGTCTGTCGTGTTTATTGTGGGTGACGCAGCATGAAGTGTGTGGAGTTTGTGATTGTCTGTCGTGTTTACTGTGGGTGACGGCAGCATGAAGTGTGTGGAGTTTGTAATTGTCTGTCGTGTTTATTGTGGGTGACGGCAGCATGAAGTGTGTGGAGTTTGTGATTGTGCGTCGTGTTTACTGTGGGTGTCGACATCTTAAAGTGTGTGGAGTTTGTAATTGTCTGTCGTGTTTATTGTGGATGATTGCAGCATGAAGTGTGGAGTTTGTGATTGTGCGTCGTGTTTATTGTGGGGGACGGCAGCATGAAGTGTGTGGAGTTTGTGATTGTGCGTCGTGTTTACTGTGGGTGTCGACATCTTAAAGTGTGTGGAGTTTGTGATTGTCTGTCGTGTTTATTGTGGGTGACGCAGCATGAAGTGTGTGGAGTTTGTGATTGTCTGTCGTGTTTACTGTGGGTGACGGCAGCATGAAGTGTGTGGAGTTTGTAATTGTCTGTCGTGTTTACTGTGGGTGACGGCAGCATGAAGTGTGTGGAGTTTGTAGTTGTCTGTCGTGTTTACTGTGGGTGACGACATCTTGAAGTGTGTGGAGTTTGTAATTGTCTGTTGTGTTTATTGTGGGTGTCGACATCTTGAAGTGTGTGGAGTTTGTAATTGTCTGTCGTGTTTATTGTGGGTGACGGCAGCATGAAGTGTGTGGAGTTTGTAATTGTCTGTTGTGTTTACTGTGGGTGACGGCAGCATGAAGTGTGTGGAGTTTGTAATTGTCTATCAAGTTGCTCACGGTGACGGCAGCATGAAGTGTGTGGAGTTTGTAATTGTCTGTCGTGTTTACTGTGGGTGACGACATCTTGAAGTGGATGGAGTTTGAAGTTGTCTGTCGTGTTTACTGTGGGTGACGGCAGCATGAAGTGTGTGGAGTTTGTGATTGTCTGTCGTGTTTACTGTGGGTGGCGACATCTTGAAGTGTGTGGAGTTTGTAATTGTCTGTCGTGTTTACTGTGGGTGGCGGCAGCATGAAGTGTGTGGAGTTTGTGATTGTCTGTCGTGTTTACTGTGGGTAACGGCAGCACGAAGTGTGTGGAGTTTGTGATTGTCTGTCGTGTTTACTGTGGGTGACGACATCTTAAAGTGTGTGGAGTTTGTAATTGTCTATCAAGTTGCTCACGTGACGGCAGCATGAAGTGTGTGGAGTTTGTAATTGTCTGTCATGTTTACTGTGGGTGACGACATCTTGAAGTGGATGGAGTTTGAAGTTGTCTGTCGTGTTTACTGTGGGTAACGGCAGCACGAAGTGTGTGGAGTTTGTGATTGTCTGTCGTGTTTATTGTGGGTGACGACATCTTAAAGTGTGTGCAGTTTGTAATTGTCTATCAAGTTGCTCACGGTGACGGCAGCATGAAGTGTGTGGAGTTTGTAATTGTCTGTCGTGTTTACTGTGGGTGACGACATCTTGAAGTGGATGGAGTTTGAAGTTGTCTGTCGTGTTTACTGTGGGTAACGGCAGCATGAAGTGTGTGGAGTTTGTGATTGTCTGTCGTGTTTACTGTGGGTGACGGCAGCTTGAAGTGTGTGGAGTTTGTGATTGTCTGTCGTGTTTACTGTGGGTGACGACATCTTAAAGTGTGTGGAGTTTGTAATTGTCTATCAAGTTGCCTACGGTGACGGCAGCATGAAGTGTGTGGAGTTTGTAATTGTCTGTCGTGTTTACTGTGGGTGACGACATCTTGAAGCGTGTGGAGTTTGTAATTGTCTGTCGTGTTTACTGTGGGTGGCGGCAGCATGAAGTGTGTGGAGTTTGTGATTGTCTGTCGTGTTTACTGTGGGTGGCGGCATCATGAAGTGTGTGGAGTTTGTGATTGTCTGTTGTGTTTACTGTGGGTGACGGCAGCATGAAGTGTGTGGAGTTTGTGATTGTCTGTCGTGTTTACTGTGGGTGGCGGCAGCATGAAGTGTGTGGAGTTTGTGATTGTCTGTCGTGTTTACTGTGGGTGGCGGCAGCATGAAGTGTGTGGAGTTTGTGATTGTCTGTCGTGTTTACTGTGGGTGACGGCAGCATGAAGTGTGTGGAGTTTGTAATTGTCTGTTGTGTTTACTGTGGGTGACGGCAGCATGAAGTGTGTGGAGTTTGTAATTGTCTGTTGTGTTTACTGTGGGTAACGACATCTTGAAGTGGATGGAGTTTGAAGTTGTCTGTCGTGTTTACTGTGGGTAACGGCAGCACGAAGTGTGTGGAGTTTGTGATTGTCTGTCGTGTTTACTGTGGGTGACGACATCTTGAAGTGTGTAGAGTTTGTAATTCTCTGTTGTGTTTACTGTGGGTGACGACATCTTGAAGTGGATGGAGTTTGAAGTTGTCTGTCGTGTTTACTGTGGGTAACGGCAGTTCGAAGTGTGTGGAGTTTGTAATTCTCTGTCGTGTTTACTGTGGGTGACGGCATCTTGAAGTGTGTAGAGTTTGTAACTCTCTGTTGTGTTTTCTGTGGGTGACGGCAGCATGAAGTGTGTAGAGTTTGTAACTCTCTGTTGTGTTTTCTGTGGGTGACGGCAGCATGAAGTGTGTGGAGTTTGTAACTCTCTGTTGTGTTTTCTGTGGGTGACGGCAGCATGAAGTGTGTAGAGTTTGTAACTCTCTGTTGTGTTTTCTCTGGGTGACGGCAGCATGAAGTGTGTGGAGTTTGTAATTCTCTGTTTTGTTTTCTGTGGGTGACGGCATCTTGAAGTGTGTAGAGTTTGTAATTCTCTGTTGTGTTTTCTGTGGATGACGGCAGCATGAAGTGTATGGAGTTTGTAATTATCTGTCGTGTTTACTGTGGGTAACGGCAGCATGAAGTGTGTGGAGTTTGTGATTGTCTGTCGTGTTTACTGTGGGTGACGACATCTTGAAGTGTGTGGAGTTTGTAATTGTCTGTCGTGTTTACTGTGGGTGACGGCAGCATGAAGTGTGTGGAGTTTGTGATTGTCTGTCGTGTTTACTGTGGGTGACGACATCTTGAAGTGTGCGGAGTTTGTGTTTGTCTGTCGTGTTTACTGTGGGTAACGGCAGCATGAAGTGTGTGGAGTTTGTGTTTGTCTGTCGTGTTTACTGTGGGTGACGGCAGCATGAAGTGGGTGGAGTTTGTGATTGTGCGTCGTGTTTACTGTGGGTGACGACATCTTGAAGTGTGTGGAGTTTGTAATTGTCTGTCGTGTTTACTGTGGGTGACGGCAGCATGAAGTGTGTGGAGTTTGTGATTGTCTGTCGTGTTTATTGTGGGGGACGGCAGCATGAAGTGTGTGGAGTTTGTGATTGTGCGTCGTGTTTACTGTGGGTGACGGCAGCATGAAGTGTGTGGAGTTTGTGATTGTCTGTCGTGTTTATTGTGGGGGACGGCAGCATGAAGTGTGTGGAGTTTGTGATTGTGCGTCGTGTTTATTGTGGGTGACGGCAGCATGAAGTGTGTGGAGTTTGTAGTTGTCTGTCGTGTTTACTGTGGGTGACGACATCTTGAAGTGTGTGGAGTTTGTGATTGTCTGTCGTGTTTATTGTGGACGACGGCAGCATGAAGTGTGTGGAGTTTGTAATTGTCTGTCGTGTTTACTGTGGGTGACGGCAGCATGAAGTGTGTGGAGTTTGTAATTGTCTGTCGTGTTTACTGTGGGTGACGGCAGCATGAAGTGTGTGGAGTTTGTGATTGTGCGTCGTGTTTACTGTGGGTGTCGACATCTTAAAGTGTGTGGAGTTTGTAATTGTCTGTCGTGTTTATTGTGGATGATTGCAGCATGAAGTGTGTGGAGTTTGTGATTGTGCGTCGTGTTTATTGTGGGGGACGGCAGCATGAAGTGTGTGGAGTTTGTGATTGTGCGTCGTGTTTACTGTGGGTGTCGACATCTTAAAGTGTGTGGAGTTTGTGATTGTCTGTCGTGTTTATTGTGGGTGACGCAGCATGAAGTGTGTGGAGTTTGTGATTGTCTGTCGTGTTTACTGTGGGTGACGGCAGCATGAAGTGTGTGGAGTTTGTAATTGTCTGTCGTGTTTATTGTGGGTGACGGCAGCATGAAGTGTGTGGAGTTTGTGATTGTGCGTCGTGTTTACTGTGGGTGTCGACATCTTAAAGTGTGTGGAGTTTGTAATTGTCTGTCGTGTTTATTGTGGATGATTGCAGCATGAAGTGTGTGGAGTTTGTGATTGTGCGTCGTGTTTATTGTGGGGGACGGCAGCATGAAGTGTGTGGAGTTTGTGATTGTGCGTCGTGTTTACTGTGGGTGTCGACATCTTAAAGTGTGTGGAGTTTGTGATTGTCTGTCGTGTTTATTGTGGGTGACGCAGCATGAAGTGTGTGGAGTTTGTGATTGTCTGTCGTGTTTACTGTGGGTGACGGCAGCATGAAGTGTGTGGAGTTTGTAATTGTCTGTCGTGTTTACTGTGGGTGACGGCAGCATGAAGTGTGTGGAGTTTGTAGTTGTCTGTCGTGTTTACTGTGGGTGACGACATCTTGAAGTGTGTGGAGTTTGTAATTGTCTGTTGTGTTTATTGTGGGTGTCGACATCTTGAAGTGTGTGGAGTTTGTAATTGTCTGTCGTGTTTACTGTGGATGACGACATCTTGAAGTGTGTGGAGTTTGTAATTGTCTGTCGTGTTTATTGTGGGTGTCGACATCTTGAAGTGTGTGGAGTTTGTAATTGTCTGTCGTGTTTACTGTGGATGACGACATCTTGAAGTGTGTGGATTTTGTAATTGTCTGTCGTGTTTACTGTGGGTGGCGGCAGCATGAAGTGTGTGGAGTTTGTGATTGTCTGTCGTGTTTACTGTGGGTGACGGCAGCATGAAGTGTGTGGAGTTTGTAATTGTCTGTTGTGTTTACTGTGGGTGACGGCAGCATGAAGTGTGTGGAGTTTGTAATTGTCTGTTGTGTTTACTGTGGGTAACGACATCTTGAAGTGGATGGAGTTTGAAGTTGTCTGTCGTGTTTACTGTGGGTAACGGCAGCACGAAGTGTGTGGAGTTTGTGATTGTCTGTCGTGTTTACTGTGGGTGACGACATCTTGAAGTGTGTAGAGTTTGTAATTCTCTGTTGTGTTTACTGTGGGTGACGACATCTTGAAGTGGATGGAGTTTGAAGTTGTCTGTCGTGTTTACTGTGGGTAACGGCAGTTCGAAGTGTGTGGAGTTTGTAATTCTCTGTCGTGTTTACTGTGGGTGACGGCATCTTGAAGTGTGTAGAGTTTGTAACTCTCTGTTGTGTTTTCTGTGGGTGACGGCAGCATGAAGTGTGTAGAGTTTGTAACTCTCTGTTGTGTTTTCTGTGGGTGACGGCAGCATGAAGTGTGTAGAGTTTGTAACTCTCTGTTGTGTTTTCTGTGGGTGACGGCAGCATGAAGTGTGTAGAGTTTGTAATTCTCTGTCGTGTTTACTGTGGGTGACGGCAGCATGAAGTGTGTAGAGTTTGTAACCCTCTGTTGTGTTTTCTGTGGGTGACGGCAGCATGAAGTGTGTGGAGTTTGTAACTCTCTGTTGTGTTTTCTGTGGGTGACGGCAGCATGAAGTGTGTAGAGTTTGTAACTCTCTGTTGTGTTTTCTCTGGGTGACGGCAGCATGAAGTGTGTGGAGTTTGTAATTCTCTGTTTTGTTTTCTGTGGGTGACGGCATCTTGAAGTGTGTAGAGTTTGTAATTCTCTGTTGTGTTTTCTGTGGATGACGGCAGCATGAAGTGTATGGAGTTTGTAATTATCTGTCGTGTTTACTGTGGGTAACGGCAGCATGAAGTGTGTGGAGTTTGTGATTGTCTGTCGTGTTTACTGTGGGTGACGACATCTTGAAGTGTGTGGAGTTTGTAATTGTCTGTCGTGTTTACTGTGGGTGACGGCAGCATGAAGTGTGTGGAGTTTCTGATTGTCTGTCGTGTTTACTGTGGGTGACGACATCTTGAAGTGTGCGGAGTTTGTGTTTGTCTGTCGTGTTTACTGTGGGTGGCGGCAGCATGAAGTGGGTGGAGTTTGTGATTGTCTGTCGTGTTTACTGTGGGTGGCGGCAGCATGAAGTGTGCGGAGTTTGTGTTTGTCTGTCGTGTTTACTGTGGGTAACGGCAGCATGAAGTGTGTGGAGTTTGTGTCTGTCTGTCGTGTTTACTGTGGGTGACGGCAGCATGAAGTGGGTGGAGTTTGTGATTGTGCGTCGTGTTTACTGTGGGTGACGACATCTTGAAGTGTGTGGAGTTTGTAATTGTCTGTCGTGTTTACTGTGGGTGACGGCAGCATGAAGTGTGTGGAGTTTGTGATTGTCTGTCGTGTTTATTGTGGGGGACGGCAGCATGAAGTGTGTGGAGTTTGTGATTGTGCGTCGTGTTTACTGTGGGTGACGGCAGCATGAAGTGTGTGGAGTTTGTGATTGTCTGTCGTGTTTATTGTGGGGGACGGCAGCATGAAGTGTGTGGAGTTTGTAATTGTGCGTCGTGTTTATTGTGGGTGACGGCAGCATGAAGTGTGTGGAGTTTGTAATTGTCTGTCGTGTTTACTGTGGGTGACGACATCTTGAAGTGTGTGGAGTTTGTGATTGTCTGTCGTGTTTATTGTGGACGACGGCAGCATGAAGTGTGTGGAGTTTGTGATTGTCTGTCGTGTTTACTGTGGGTGACGGCAGCATGAAGTGTGTGGAGTTTGTAATTGTCTGTCGTGTTTACTGTGGGTGACGGCAGCATGAAGTGGATGGAGTTTGTGATTGTCTGTCGTGTTAACTGTGGGTGTCGACATCTTAAAGTGTGTGGAGTTTGTGATTGTCAGTCGTGTTTGATGTGGGTGACGACATCTTAAAGTGTGTGGAGTTTGTAATTGTCTATCAAGTTGCCTACGGTGACGGCAGCATGAAGTGTGTGGAGTTTGTAATTGTCTGTCGTGTTTACTGTGGGTGGCGACATCTTGAAGCGTGTGGAGTTTGTAATTGTCTGTCGTGTTTACTGTGGGTGGCGGCAGCATGAAGTGTGTGGAGTTTGTGATTGTCTGTCGTGTTTATTGTGGGTGACGGCAGCATGAAGTGTGTGGAGTTTGTAATTGTCTGTTGTGTTTACTGTGGGTGACGGCAGCATGAAGTGTGTGGAGTTTGTAATTGTCTATCAAGTTGCTCACGGTGACGGCAGCATGAAGTGTGTGGAGTTTGTAATTGTCTGTCGTGTTTACTGTGGGTGACGACATCTTGAAGTGGATGGAGTTTGAAGTTGTCTGTCGTGTTTACTGTGGGTGACGGCAGCATGAAGTGTGTGGAGTTTGTGATTGTCTGTCGTGTTTACTGTGGGTGGCGACATCTTGAAGTGTGTGGAGTTTGTAATTGTCTGTCGTGTTTACTGTGGGTGGCGGCAGCATGAAGTGTGTGGAGTTTGTGATTGTCTGTCGTGTTTACTGTTGGTGGCGGCAGCATGAAGTGTGTGGAGTTTGTGATTGTCTGTCGTGTTTACTGTGGGTGACGGCAGCATGAAGTGTGTGGAGTTTGTAATTGTCTGTTGTGTTTACTGTGGGTGACGGCAGCATGAAGTGTGTGGAGTTTGTAATTGTCTGTTGTGTTTACTGTGGGTGACAACATCTTGAAGTGGATGGAGTTTGAAGTTGTCTGTCGTGTTTACTGTGGGTAACGGCAGCACGAAGTGTGTGGAGTTTGTGATTGTCTGTCGTGTTTACTGTGGGTGACGACATCTTAAAGTGTGTGGAGTTTGTAATTGTCTATCAAGTTGCTCACGGTGACGGCAGCATGAAGTGTGTGGAGTTTGTAATTGTCTGTCATGTTTACTGTGGGTGACGACATCTTGAAGTGGATGGAGTTTGAAGTTGTCTGTCGTGTTTACTGTGGGTAACGGCAGCACGAAGTGTGTGGAGTTTGTGATTGTCTGTCGTGTTTATTGTGGGTGACGACATCTTAAAGTGTGTGGAGTTTGTAATTGTCTATCAAGTTGCTCACGGTGACGGCAGCATGAAGTGTGTGGAGTTTGTAATTGTCTGTCGTGTTTACTGTGGGTGACGACATCTTGAAGTGGATGGAGTTTGAAGTTGTCTGTCGTGTTTACTGTGGGTAACGGCAGCATGAAGTGTGTGGAGTTTGTGATTCTCTGTCGTGTTTACTGTGGGTGACGGCAGCTTGAAGTGTGTGGAGTTTGTGATTGTCTGTCGTGTTTACTGTGGGTGACGACATCTTAAAGTGTGTGGAGTTTGTAATTGTCTATCAAGTTGCCTACGGTGACGGCAGCATGAAGTGTGTGGAGTTTGTAATTGTCTGTCGTGTTTACTGTGGGTGACGACATCTTGAAGCGTGTGGAGTTTGTAATTGTCTGTCGTGTTTACTGTGGGTGGCGGCAGCATGAAGTGTGTGGAGTTTGTAATTGTCTGTCGTGTTTACTGTGGGTGGCGGCATCATGAAGTGTGTGGAGTTTGTGATTGTCTGTTGTGTTTACTGTGGGTGACGGCAGCATGAAGTGTGTGGAGTTTGTGATTGTCTGTCGTGTTTACTGTGGGTGGCGGCAGCATGAAGTGTGTGGAGTTTGTGATTGTCTGTTGTGTTTACTGTGGGTGGCGGCAGCATGAAGTGTGTGGAGTTTGTGATTGTCTGTCGTGTTTACTGTGGGTGACGGCAGCATGAAGTGTGTGGAGTTTGTAATTGTCTGTTGTGTTTACTGTGGGTGACGGCAGCATGAAGTGTGTGGAGTTTGTAATTGTCTGTTGTGTTTACTGTGGGTAACGACATCTTGAAGTGGATGGAGTTTGAAGTTGTCTGTCGTGTTTACTGTGGGTAACGGCAGCACGAAGTGTGTGGAGTTTGTGATTGTCTGTCGTGTTTACTGTGGGTGACGACATCTTGAAGTGTGTAGAGTTTGTAATTCTCTGTTGTGTTTACTGTGGGTGACGACATCTTGAAGCGGATGGAGTTTGAAGTTGTCTGTCGTGTTTACTGTGGGTAACGGCAGTTCGAAGTGTGTGGAGTTTGTAATTCTCTGTCGTGTTTACTGTGGGTGACGGCATCTTGAAGTGTGTAGAGTTTGTAACTCTCTGTTGTGTTTTCTGTGGGTGACGGCAGCATGAAGTGTGTAGAGTTTGTAACTCTCTGTTGTGTTTTCTGTGGGTGACGGCAGCATGAAGTGTGTGGAGTTTGTAACTCTCTGTTGTGTTTTCTGTGGGTGACGGCAGCATGAAGTGTGTAGAGTTTGTAACTCTCTGTTGTGTTTTCTCTGGGTGACGGCAGCATGAAGTGTGTGGAGTTTGTAATTCTCTGTTTTGTTTTCTGTGGGTGACGGCATCTTGAAGTGTGTAGAGTTTGTAATTCTCTGTTGTGTTTTCTGTGGATGACGGCAGCATGAAGTGTATGGAGTTTGTAATTATCTGTCGTGTTTACTGTGGGTAACGGCAGCATGAAGTGTGTGGAGTTTGTGATTGTCTGTCGTGTTTACTGTGGGTGACGACATCTTGAAGTGTGTGGAGTTTGTAATTGTCTGTCGTGTTTACTGTGGGTGACGGCAGCATGAAGTGTGTGGAGTTTGTGATTGTCTGTCGTGTTTACTGTGGGTGACGACATCTTGAAGTGTGCGGAGTTTGTGTTTGTCTGTCGTGTTTACTGTGGGTGGCGGCAGCATGAAGTGGGTGGAGTTTGTGATTGTCTGTCGTGTTTACTGTGGGTGGCGGCAGCATGAAGTGTGCGGAGTTTGTGTTTGTCTGTCGTGTTTACTGTGGGTAACGGCAGCATGAAGTGTGTGGAGTTTGTGTTTGTCTGTCGTGTTTACTGTGGGTGACGGCAGCATGAAGTGGGTGGAGTTTGTGATTGTGCGTCGTGTTTACTGTGGGTGACGACATCTTGAAGTGTGTGGAGTTTGTAATTGTCTGTCGTGTTTACTGTGGGTGACGGCAGCATGAAGTGTGTGGAGTTTGTGATTGTCTGTCGTGTTTATTGTGGGTGACGACATCTTAAAGTGTGTGGAGTTTGTGATTGTGCGTCGTGTTTACTGTGGGTGACGGCAGCATGAAGTGTGTGGAGTTTGTGATTGTCTGTCGTGTTTATTGTGGGGGACGGCAGCATGAAGTGTGTGGAGTTTGTGATTGTGCGTCGTGTTTATTGTGGGTGACGGCAGCATGAAGTGTGTGGAGTTTGTAGTTGTCTGTCGTGTTTACTGTGGGTGACGACATCTTGAAGTGTGTGGAGTTTGTGATTGTCTGTCGTGTTTATTGTGGACGACGGCAGCATGAAGTGTGTGGAGTTTGTAATTGTCTGTCGTGTTTACTGTGGGTGACGGCAGCATGAAGTGTGTGGAGTTTGTAATTGTCTGTCGTGTTTACTGTGGGTGACGGCAGCATGAAGTGTGTGGAGTTTGTGATTGTGCGTCGTGTTTACTGTGGGTGTCGACATCTTAAAGTGTGTGGAGTTTGTAATTGTCTGTCGTGTTTATTGTGGATGATTGCAGCATGAAGTGTGTGGAGTTTGTGATTGTGCGTCGTGTTTATTGTGGGGGACGGCAGCATGAAGTGTGTGGAGTTTGTGATTGTGCGTCGTGTTTACTGTGGGTGTCGACATCTTAAAGTGTGTGGAGTTTGTGATTGTCTGTCGTGTTTATTGTGGGTGACGCAGCATGAAGTGTGTGGAGTTTGTGATTGTCTGTCGTGTTTACTGTGGGTGACGGCAGCATGAAGTGTGTGGAGTTTGTAATTGTCTGTCGTGTTTATTGTGGGTGACGGCAGCATGAAGTGTGTGGAGTTTGTGATTGTGCGTCGTGTTTACTGTGGGTGTCGACATCTTAAAGTGTGTGGAGTTTGTAATTGTCTGTCGTGTTTATTGTGGATGATTGCAGCATGAAGTGTGTGGAGTTTGTGATTGTGCGTCGTGTTTATTGTGGGGGACGGCAGCATGAAGTGTGTGGAGTTTGTGATTGTGCGTCGTGTTTACTGTGGGTGTCGACATCTTAAAGTGTGTGGAGTTTGTGATTGTCTGTCGTGTTTATTGTGGGTGACGCAGCATGAAGTGTGTGGAGTTTGTGATTGTCTGTCGTGTTTACTGTGGGTGACGGCAGCATGAAGTGTGTGGAGTTTGTAATTGTCTGTCGTGTTTACTGTGGGTGACTGCAGCATGAAGTGTGTGGAGTTTGTAGTTGTCTGTCGTGTTTACTGTGGGTGACGACATCTTGAAGTGTGTGGAGTTTGTAATTGTCTGTTGTGTTTATTGTGGGTGTCGACATCTTGAAGTGTGTGGAGTTTGTAATTGTCTGTCGTGTTTACTGTGGATGACGACATCTTGAAGTGTGTGGAGTTTGTAATTGTCTGTCGTGTTTATTGTGGGTGTCGACATCTTGAAGTGTGTGGAGTTTGTAATTGTCTGTCGTGTTTACTGTGGATGACGACATCTTGAAGTGTGTGGATTTTGTAATTGTCTGTCGTGTTTACTGTGGGTGGCGGCAGCATGAAGTGTGTGGAGTTTGTGATTGTCTGTCGTGTTTATTGTGGGTGACGGCAGCATGAAGTGTGTGGAGTTTGTAATTGTCTGTTGTGTTTACTGTGGGTGACGGCAGCATGAAGTGTGTGGAGTTTGTAATTGTCTGTTGTGTTTACTGTGGGTAACGACATCTTGAAGTGGATGGAGTTTGAAGTTGTCTGTCGTGTTTACTGTGGGTAACGGCAGCACGAAGTGTGTGGAGTTTGTGATTGTCTGTCGTGTTTACTGTGGGTGACGACATCTTGAAGTGTGTAGAGTTTGTAATTCTCTGTTGTGTTTACTGTGGGTGACGACATCTTGAAGTGGATGGAGTTTGAAGTTGTCTGTCGTGTTTACTGTGGGTAACGGCAGTTCGAAGTGTGTGGAGTTTGTAATTCTCTGTCGTGTTTACTGTGGGTGACGGCATCTTGAAGTGTGTAGAGTTTGTAACTCTCTGTTGTGTTTTCTGTGGGTGACGGCAGCATGAAGTGTGTAGAGTTTGTAACTCTCTGTTGTGTTTTCTGTGGGTGACGGCAGCATGAAGTGTGTAGAGTTTGTAACTCTCTGTTGTGTTTTCTGTGGGTGACGGCAGCATGAAGTGTGTAGAGTTTGTAATTCTCTGTCGTGTTTACTGTGGGTGACGGCAGCATGAAGTGTGTAGAGTTTGTAACTCTCTGTTGTGTTTTCTGTGGGTGACGGCAGCATGAAGTGTGTGGAGTTTGTAACTCTCTGTTGTGTTTTCTGTGGGTGACGGCAGCATGAAGTGTGTAGAGTTTGTAACTCTCTGTTGTGTTTTCTCTGGGTGACGGCAGCATGAAGTGTGTGGAGTTTGTAATTCTCTGTTTTGTTTTCTGTGGGTGACGGCATCTTGAAGTGTGTAGAGTTTGTAATTCTCTGTTGTGTTTTCTGTGGATGACGGCAGCATGAAGTGTATGGAGTTTGTAATTATCTGTCGTGTTTACTGTGGGTAACGGCAGCATGAAGTGTGTGGAGTTTGTGATTGTCTGTCGTGTTTACTGTGGGTGACGACATCTTGAAGTGTGTGGAGTTTGTAATTGTCTGTCGTGTTTACTGTGGGTGACGGCAGCATGAAGTGTGTGGAGTTTGTGATTGTCTGTCGTGTTTACTGTGGGTGACGACATCTTGAAGTGTGCGGAGTTTGTGTTTGTCTGTCGTGTTTACTGTGGGTGGCGGCAGCATGAAGTGGGTGGAGTTTGTGATTGTCTGTCGTGTTTACTGTGGGTGGCGGCAGCATGAAGTGTGCGGAGTTTGTGTTTGTCTGTCGTGTTTACTGTGGGTAACGGCAGCATGAAGTGTGTGGAGTTTGTGTTTGTCTGTCGTGTTTACTGTGGGTGACGGCAGCATGAAGTGGGTGGAGTTTGTGATTGTGCGTCGTGTTTACTGTGGGTGACGACATCTTGAAGTGTGTGGAGTTTGTAATTGTCTGTCGTGTTTACTGTGGGTGACGGCAGCATGAAGTGTGTGGAGTTTGTGATTGTCTGTCGTGTTTATTGTGGGGGACGGCAGCATGAAGTGTGTGGAGTTTGTGATTGTGCGTCGTGTTTACTGTGGGTGACGGCAGCATGAAGTGTGTGGAGTTTGTGATTGTCTGTCGTGTTTATTGTGGGGGACGGCAGCATGAAGTGTGTGGAGTTTGTAATTGTGCGTCGTGTTTATTGTGGGTGACGGCAGCATGAAGTGTGTGGAGTTTGTAGTTGTCTGTCGTGTTTACTGTGGGTGACGACATCTTGAAGTGTGTGGAGTTTGTGATTGTCTGTCGTGTTTATTGTGGACGACGGCAGCATGAAGTGTGTGGAGTTTGTGATTGTCTGTCGTGTTTACTGTGGGTGACGGCAGCATGAAGTGTGTGGAGTTTGTAATTGTCTGTCGTGTTTACTGTGGGTGACGGCAGCATGAAGTGTGTGGAGTTTGTGATTGTCTGTCGTGTTTATTGTGGGTGACGCAGCATGAAGTGTGTGGAGTTTGTGATTGTCTGTCGTGTTTACTGTGGGTGACGGCAGCATGAAGTGTGTGGAGTTTGTAATTGTCTGTCGTGTTTATTGTGGGTGACGGCAGCATGAAGTGTGTGGAGTTTGTGATTGTGCGTCGTGTTTACTGTGGGTGTCGACATCTTAAAGTGTGTGGAGTTTGTAATTGTCTGTCGTGTTTATTGTGGATGATTGCAGCATGAAGTGTGTGGAGTTTGTGATTGTGCGTCGTGTTTATTGTGGGGGACGGCAGCATGAAGTGTGTGGAGTTTGTGATTGTGCGTCGTGTTTACTGTGGGTGTCGACATCTTAAAGTGTGTGGAGTTTGTGATTGTCTGTCGTGTTTATTGTGGGTGACGCAGCATGAAGTGTGTGGAGTTTGTGATTGTCTGTCGTGTTTACTGTGGGTGACGGCAGCATGAAGTGTGTGGAGTTTGTAATTGTCTGTCGTGTTTACTGTGGGTGACGGCAGCATGAAGTGTGTGGAGTTTGTAGTTGTCTGTCGTGTTTACTGTGGGTGACGACATCTTGAAGTGTGTGGAGTTTGTAATTGTCTGTTGTGTTTATTGTGGGTGTCGACATCTTGAAGTGTGTGGAGTTTGTAATTGTCTGTCGTGTTTACTGTGGATGACGACATCTTGAAGTGTGTGGAGTTTGTAATTGTCTGTCGTGTTTATTGTGGGTGTCGACATCTTGAAGTGTGTGGAGTTTGTAATTGTCTGTCGTGTTTACTGTGGATGACGACATCTTGAAGTGTGTGGATTTTGTAATTGTCTGTCGTGTTTACTGTGGGTGACGGCAGCATGAAGTGTGTGGAGTTTGTGATTGTCTGTCGTGTTTATTGTGGGGGACGGCAGCATGAAGTGTGTGGAGTTTGTGATTGTACGTCGTGTTTATTGTGGGTGACGACATATTAAAGTGTGTGGAGTTTGTAATTGTCTGTCGTGTTTACTGTTGGTGACGGCAGCATGAAGTGTGTGGAGTTTGTGATTGTCTGTCGTGTTTACTGTGGGTGACGACATCTTAAAGTGTGTGGAGTTTGAAATTGTCTGTCGTGTTTACTGTGGGTGACGGCAGCATGAAGTGTGTGGAGTTTGTGATTGTCTGTCGTGTTTACTGTTGGTGGCGGCAGCATGAAGTGTGTAGAGTTTGTGATTGTCTGTCGTGTTTACTGTGGGTGACGGCAGCATGAAGTGTGTGGAGTTTGTAATTGTCTGTAGTGTTTATTGGGGGCCGCGGCAGCATGAAGTGTGTGGAGTTTGTAATTGTCTGTCGTGTTTACTGTGGGTGACGGCAGCATGAAGTGTGTGGAGTTTGTAATTGTCTGTCGTGTTTATTGTGGGTGACGGCAGCATGAAGTGTGTGGAGTTTGTGATTGTCTGTCGTGTTTACTGTGGGTGACGGCAGCATGAAGTGTGTGGAGTTTGTAGTTGTCTGTCGTGTTTACTATGGGTGTCGACATCTTGAAGTGTGTGGAGTTTGTAATTGTCTGTCGTGTTTATTGTGGATGACGACATCTTGAAGTGTGTGGAGTTTGTAATTGTCTGTCGTGTTTATTGTGGGTGTCGACATCTTGAAGTGTGTGGAGTTTGTAATTGTCTGTCGTGTTTACTGTGGATGACGACATCTTGAAGTGTGTGGAGTTTGTAATTGTCTGTCGTGTTTACTGTGGGTGACGGCAGCATGAAGTGTGTGGAGTTTGTGATTGTCTGTCGTGTTTATTGTGGGGGACGGCAGCATGAAGTGTGTGGAGTTTGTGATTGTCTGTCGTGTTTACTGTGGGTGACGACATCTTAAAGTGTGTGGAGTTTGAAATTGTCTGTCGTGTTTACTGTGGGTGACGGCAGCATGAAGTGTGTGGAGTTTGTGATTGTCTGTCGTGTTTACTGTGGGTGGCGGCAGCATGAAGTGTGTAGAGTTTGTGATTGTCTGTCGTGTTTACTGTGGGTGACGGCAGCATGAAGTGTGTGGAGTTTGTGATTGTCTGTCGTGTTTACTGTGGTCGACGGCAGCATGAAGTGTGTGGAGTTTGTAATTGTCTGTCGTGTTTATTGGGGGCCGCGGCAGCATGAAGTGTGTGGAGTTTGTAATTGTCTGTCGTGTTTACTGTGGGTGACGGCAGCATGAAGTGTGTGGAGTTTGTAATTGTCTGTCGTGTTTACTGTGGGTGACGGCAGCATGAAGTGTGTGGAGTTTGTGATTGTCTGTCGTGTTTACTGTGGGTGGCGGCAGCATGAAGTGGGTGGATTTTGTAATTGTCTATGTGGGTATACCATGGGTGGGGCTAAGATTTTGTATTGCGATTAGACATTGAGTCGGCTCAAGCTACAATACCAGATATTTAATGATTTAAAACAAGGAGCCTGATTTGTTTTTGTAGCAATATCATTTTTTAGTAGGAGGCAATTCTTTCGTTTTCATCAGTCTGATGCATTATCATTCTTTTCAAGAAGTTTCATGGACAATTTATTTTTTTCGATAAAATCCCAACACCTCACCAAATCAAGGTGGCAGGCTTTGAAATGACTGAAATTCTGTTCTCACTCATTCTTACCGTTTTTGGTTATGTTTCTAGGTTTGTCAGCACCATATCCGTGCACGTGGGTTTCACCAGTGGTGAATGTCTGAGCCCTGCATCACTTCGGGCTTTCCTCCCACATTAAGCTGACACGCCGCGATTTGACTGGAATACTGTTAACAGCGGCGTTAAACCAAACTCACTCACTCACTCATTCTTACCCATTTTGGACACAGCAAACCTAGATGTAGCTGGTGCACGTGCCTTGGTAATTGAGCGACGTTTGCCCCTGTATGAGGTCTCCCTAATGATAAAGCTGGGTCCTCTGATGTAGCTGACGAAGAAGGTCCTGTAAGTGACAGCGCATATCTAGCCATTAGGTATTCAAGGTGTGTGAAGAAGGTCTGTTAGTGACAGCGCATATCTAGCCATTTGGTATTCAAGGTGTGTGAAGAAGGTCTGTAAGTGACAGCGCATATCTAGCCATTAGGTATTGCAGGTGCGTGAAGAAGATCCTGTAAGTGACAGCGCATATCTAGCCATTAGGTATTGCAGGTGCGTGAAGAAGGTCTTGTAAGTGACAGCGCATATCTAGCCATTAGGTATTACATGTGTGTGAAGAAGATCCTGTAAGTGACAGCGCATATCTAGCCATTAGGTATTGCAGGTGTGTGAAGAAGGTCTCTAAGTGACAGCGCATATCTAGCCTTTAGGTATTACAGGTGTGTGAAGAAGGTCTCTAAGTGACAGCGCATATCTAGCCATTAGGTATTGCAGGTGTGTGAAGAAGGTCTGTAAGTGACAGCGCATATCTAGCCATTAGGTATTGAAGTGTGTGAAGAAGGTCTGTAAGTGACAGCGCATATCTAGCGGTTAGGTATTGCAGGTGCGTAAAAAAGGTCTGTAAGTGACAGCGCATATCTAGCCATTAGGTATTGCAGGTGCGTGAAGAAGGTCCTGTAAGTGACAGCGCATATCTAGCCATTAGGTATTGCAGGTGCGTGAAGAAGGTCCTGTAAGTGACAGCGCATATCTAGCCATTTGGTATTGCAGGTGTGTGAAGAAGGTCTCTAAGTGACAGCGCATATCTAGCCATTAGGTATTGCAGGTGTGTGAAGAAGGTCTGTAAGTGACAGCGCATATCTAGCCATTAGGTATTGAAGTGTGTGAAGAAGGTCTGTAAGTGACAGCGCATATCTAGCCGTTAGGTATTGCAGGTGCGTAAAAAAGGTCTGTAAGTGACAGCGCATATCTAGCCATTAGGTATTGCAGGTGCGTGAAGAAGGTCCTGTAAGTGACAGCGCATATCTAGCCATTAGGTATTGCAGGTGAGTGAAGAAGGTCTGTAAGTGACAGCGCATATCTAGCCATTAGGTATTGCAGGTGTGCGAAGAAGGTCTGTAAGTGACAGCGCATATCTAGCGATTAGGTATTGCATGTGAGTGAAGAAGGTCCTGTAAGTGACAGCGCATATCTAGCCATTAGGTATTGCAGGTGTGTGAAGAAGGTCTGTAAGTGACAGCGCATATCTAGCCATTAGGTATTGAAGTGCGTGAAGAAGGTCTGTAAGTGACAGCGCATATCTAGCCATTAGGTATTGCAGGTGTGTGAAGAAGGTCTGTGACAGCGCATATCTAGCCATTAGGTATTGCAGGTGCGTGAAGAAGGTCTGTAAGTGACAGCGCATATCTAGCCATTAGGTATTGCAGGTGTGTGAAGAAGGTCTGTAAGTGACAGCGCATATCTAGCCATTAGGTATTGCATGTGAGTGAAGAAGGTCCTGTAAGTGACAGCGCATATCTAGCCATTAGGTATTGCAGGTGTGTGAAGAAGGTCTGTAAGTGACCGCGCATATCTAGCCATTAGGTATTGCAGGTGTGTGAAGAAGGTCTGTAAGTGACCGCGCATATCTAGCCATTAGGTATTGCAGGTGTGTGAAGAAGGTCTGTAAGTGACAGCGCATATCTAGCCATTAGGTATTGCAGGTGTGTGAAGAAGGTCTGTAAGTGACAGCGCATATCTAGCCATTAGGTATTGCATGTGAGTGAAGAAGGTCCTGTAAGTGACAGCGCATATCTAGCCATTAGGTATTGCAGGTGTGTGAAGAAGATCCTGTAAGTGACAGCGCATATCTAGCCATTAGGTATTGCAGTTGTGTGAAGAAGGTCTTGTAAGTGACAGCGCATATCTAGCCATTTGGTATTGCAGGTGCGTGAAAAGATCCTGTAAGTGACAGCGCATATCTAGCCATTAGGTATTGCAGGTGCGTGAAGAAGGTCCTGTAAGTGACAGCGCATATCTAGCCATTAGGTATTGCAGGTGCGTGAAGAAGGTCTGTAAGTGACAGCGCATATCTAGCCATTAGGTATTGCAGGTGCGTGAAGAAGGTCCTGTAAGTGACAGCTCATATCTAGCCATTAGGTATTACAGGTGAGTGAAGAAGGTCCTGTAAGTGACAGCGCATATCTAGCCATTAGGTATTGCAGGTGCGTGAAGAAGGTCCTGTAAGTGACAGCGCATATCTAGCCATTTGGTATTACAGGTGTGTGAAGAAGGTCGTAACGAATCGAGGTTCGACCAGACAATCCAGTGGTTGATGCAACCGACAAAGTCACTGGGTCTGACTACCCGATCCATTCAGATGCCTCTCAAGATAGGTACACGTCGCTTGGGGCCTCTCATCTTCTTGCCTAGAAGAAGCGTCAAGATCCGGGGTTTGCTTGCCGTAAAAGGCGACTATGCTTGTCGTAAGAGGCGACTAACGGGATCGGTGGTCAGGCTCGCTGGCTTGGTTGATGCATGTCGTCAATCCCAAGTGCGTGGATCGATGCTCATGATGTCAATCACTGGATTGGTTGTGTTCAAGTGTGTTGTATTTGTATAACTTATACTATTCCCCTCATAAAGAAAGATGAGTGAGTGAGTGAGTATGGTTTCACGCCGCTTTGAGCAATATTCCAGCAATATCACGGCGGGGGACACCAGAAATGGGCTTCACACATTGTCGGGATTCGAACCCGGGTCTTCGGCGTGACGAGCGAACGCTTTAACCACTAGGCTACCCGACCGCCCCTACAGAAAGATGACAATGGAAGTATACCTGATTACTACGACAGACACGGAACCTTTTTTTAAGTTACCACCCCAGAGAGATAGAGATAGAGAGAAAGCGAGAGAGAGATAGAGAGAGAGAGGGAAGAAGAGAACGAGAAAGAAAGAGATAGAGAGAGAAAGGCATCTTCCCGAAGCAAGGAGTTAACCGACTTTAAAAGTCAAGTTTCCACCCTTGCCGAACTAGGCTGGAATTCCTGGGCTCGATCGTAGCGCCACCAGTGGCTATTGCGAGTTATGTCCTTTCTATGCCTCTCCTATTGACCAATCAGACTTAACCTCTCGTATCACTTGCATTTGCTTCAAACAAAACGGTGGCGCCCAGTCAAGACGATCTGATCGATAATCAAGATCTATATTGTGATAAAACGAGTCTTACATCGCGAAGTGCATCAAATCACGTGAGCACCTTGATTAAAAACATGAAAAGATTTAGAAAATATTTGTTGACGAGTTTGCAGTGCACATGTTTTGCAAATGCTGCAGTCGACCGAAATCTGCATGACACTTTACGAACCGGATTTCGATTTCGGTGCGCGATTTTGATTGGACTATGCATAGACTCGTTAGTCCAGCCAAAATGGAACTCCATAATACCAGCCTATTTCGGTAAGGGTGGAAACTGGACTTTTATAGTCAGCTAACTCACTTGCCTCGGGAAGATGAGAGAAAGGCGGAAAGAGACACAAAGGGAAAGAGAGAGAGAGAGAATAGGAGAGAGAGAGAGAGAGAGAGAGAGAGAGAGAGAGAGAGAGAGAAAGAATGAGAGAAGTAGAGAGGCAGACAGAGAGATAGAGAAAGAGAGAGGGAGAGATAGAGAGAGAGATAGACAGATAGAAAGAGAGGGAAGTAGAGAGAGAGGCAGACACAGAGAGAGATAGAGAGAGAAAGAGAGGGGGCAGTAAAGAGAGACAGGCAGACAGAGAGATAGAGAGAGAAAGAGGGAAAGAGACAAAAAAGAGAGAGGTAGAGAGAGAGAAAGAGAGAAGTAGAGAGAGAGGCAGACAGAGAGAGGGATAGAGTGAAAGAGACACAGAGGGAAAGAGAGTGACTGACAGAGCGGAGGAGAAATACATACCTTTGTGCTTATATTTCTCAGTTGCCTTCGTGATCGGAGATACAAACGTCATTTGCCCGCCAATAACTAACAACAACGTCTTCTGTTTCCACCAATACTCCATGTGTGTTATAGCAGGGAAGTCCAGCCTCTCCTCAGACAACGCACTATTTGTCTCCAGATTGTAGAACAACACATATCCGTGCGTCGTCATGATAACAAGATCGACTTCCTTTGGTGATTCTGTCAGAGTGGGTGGTCTGGATGTCGGTCTGGGTAGTCTGGATGTCGGAGTGGGTGGTCTGGATGTCGGAGTGGGTGGTGTGGATGTCGGGGTGGGTGGTCTGGATGTCGGAGTGGGTAGTCTGGATGTCGGAGTGGGTAGTCTGGATGTCGGAGTGGGTGGTCTGGATGTCGGAGTGGGTAGTCTGGATGTCGGAGTGGGTGGTCTGGATGTCGGAGTGGGTAGTCTAGATGTCGGAGTGGGTAGTCTGGATGTCAGAGTGAGTAGTCTGGATGTCGGAGTGGGTGGTGTGGATGTCGGAGTGGGTAGTCTGGATGTCGGAGTGAGTAGTCTGGATGTCGGAGTGGGTGGTCTGGATGTCGGAGTGGGTGGTCTGGATGTCGGAGTGGGTGGTCTGGATGTCGGAGTGGGTAGTCTGGATGTCGGAGTGGGTAGTCTGGATGTCGGAGTGGGTGGTGTGGATGTCGGAGTGGGTGGTGTGGATGTCGGAGTGGGTGGTGTGGATGTCGGAGTGGGTAGTCTGGATGTCGGAGTGGGTGGTCTGGATGTCGGAGTGGGTAGTCTGGATGTCAGAGTGGGTGGTCTGGATGTCGGAGTGGGTGGTCTGGATGTCGGAGTGGGTAGTCTGGATGTCGGAGTGGGTAGTCTGGATGTCGGAGTGGGTGGTCTGGATGTCGGAGTGGGTAGTCTGGATGTCGGAGTGGGTGGTCTAGATGTCGGAGTGGGTAGTCTGGATGTCGGAGTGGGTGGTGTGGATGTCGGAGTGGGTGGTGTGGATGTCGGAGTGGGTGGTGTGGATGTCGGAGTGGGTAGTCTGGATGTCGGAGTGGGTGGTCTGGATGTCGGAGTGGGTAGTCTGGATGTCAGAGTGGGTGGTGTGGATGTCGGAGTGGGTAGTCTGGATGTCGGAGTGAGTAGTCTGGATGTCGGAGTGGGTGGTCTGGATGTCGGAGTGGGTGGTCTGGATGTCGGAGTGGGTGGTCTGGATGTCGGAGTGGGTAGTCTGGATGTCGGAGTGGGTGGTCTGGATGTCGGAGTGGGTGGTGTGGATGTCGGAGTGGGTGGTGTGGATGTCGGAGTGGGTGGTGTGGATGTCGGAGTGGGTAGTCTGGATGTCGGAGTGGGTGGTCTGGATGTCGGAGTGGGTAGTCTGGATGTCAGAGTGGGTGGTCTGGATGTCGGAGTGGGTGGTCTGGATGTCGGAGTGGGTAGTCTGGATGTCGGAGTGGGTAGTCTGGATGTCGGAGTGGGTGGTCTGGATGTCGGAGTGGGTAGTCTGGATGTCGGAGTGGGTGGTCTAGATGTCGGAGTGGGTGGTGTGGATGTCGGAGTGGGTAGTCTGGATGTCGGAGTGGGTAGTCTGGATGTCGGTCTTGGTAGTCTAGATGTCGGAGTGGGTGGTGTGGATGTCGGTCTGGGTAGTCTGGATGTCGGAGTGGGTAGTCTGGATGTCGGACTGGGTGGTGTGGATGTTGGACTGGGTGGTCTGGAGGTCAGAGTGGGTGGTCTGAAAGTCAAAGTTAGTGTTCTGGATGGCAGACTGGGTTGTGGAGATGTTGGACTAGGAACTTTCATTAGGCGAACATCCGACGCCCCACGTAAAGTCCTTTTTTTCTTCAAATAATGGGTAAAGAGTGAAACGTTGTTCAAAGCCACAGCATAGAGCAAACTATATCACGATGGCTTGTCAATATGTGATTTAATCTAATTTAATTTATTTGATTAAAATAACAGATAGCCTACTGACTGAAAGCAATGTTTTACACCCCTCTAACCCACTAAGTTCACCTGGGATCATTTTGTTAAGTCAAAAGTATGCACAGTCGTTATGATTTCATATTAAAATGTATTTCTATAGATAAATAAATAATACTTTGTGTTTAAGTATTAAAAAAAACATCAACAACATATGTCTCCACAAATTACACCTCCACCAGTCAACATGTCAACAAAGGAAAAGACAAAGAAATAAATCAAAACTTTACCTCTGTGGTGAGAGATCCAGGCAGGTAGAATCCCAAGTCGCCGTCATGGCACACAGGAGGGTTGGATGAGGATAAGGTCAAGAGCTGACAGAGGCCAGACAATTTGTTGTATGCATGGGCCTTGGCATCAGACATGGCGATGCAGACTGCGCATGACAAATATGTCGGAAAGGACCCCGGAACAGCGACTACTCCGTAATTTGGGATCACGTGACAAGGTGTGCTGTGGTAGAAGGCTGTCTGAATGTAAGGTGTTACCTGTCCTACCTTCAGGATGACGAACAGAAACGTTGCAAGACCAGTCATGCTTACTACAAATTATGTTACATTGAGAGTTACGATCTCCAGCTACACAATGCTCGAATGTAAAGCACACTTGGATTTGCTGAAGTAGAACAATGTTTCCATCAACAAGACTCGTGCTGCTACCACTGGTGCCTACTCGCATTGATGCTACAGGAGACTTCAGTTGGGAAATGCTGCTCAGTCAGACTCATACAACCACCGTGTATCATCTGACATCCTTATCTCTGGTACAGGGTATATTTACAACAAGAGTACTGATTGCATCTTTTTTATCGAACGATTTCCTGCTTATCGTAGAGTCAAAAGATGAAGAAAAAGTATTAAATAAACAAATGATAACTACTTTCCTTTCCATAGGACAAGACGACGTTTTAACCTATCTGTCATAAAAATCTTTGTTTCTTCTAATGACGGTGAATAGGATCGTGACCTGTGATGTTCTGAAGGATGTCACAATTTCCTTCCTGTGTACGTGTTCACCAACAGCTTTTCACCAGGAAAATTTATACATTGTGATAATCTGTATAGTATAGATTTGATACTCATTTGTAACCACCGAATTCTTGCCTACTTGCCAAATTCCAATATCATTCTGGTTTCAAGAACAGAGACAGGCAACACCATGAACAGAGGGCCTACTTCTTATTGTTGCTGCCAGTTTTTTGACAAATTGTATTGCCTATTGTGATGTTAGACTTAATACTGTGTGCTGATTATTCATTGACTTTTATGGAAAATGTGCTCATTTAACAATGTAGTTCTGTGCATAGCAATTTCAGGCTTAACCTTTGCGTATCAAGATAGAAATCACGTCATACAGACATTGTACCCATGTGGGAAACGAGCCCGGGTCTTTGGCGTGACCAGTGAACGCTTTAACCAGTAGGCTACCCAACCGCACCTATTTTGTAGGAAGACTTCAAGCAGTTGGTACACGATGAAATTATAACTCACAAGCAAAAAATCTGCAAAGACTACTAAGGTTCTTCAAAAAGTGCGGACTGAGGACTGCGGACTGCGGACTGCGGACAGCAACATCGGCTGCCATAGACAAAGATAATTTGAAAAACATACCACAACACGCTAAGGAGGCTTCAGATGGTCTTGAGTAAATGATAATTTTACATTACAGGCACCATCCTTAGAATACATCCTTGGAATGCAAAATAATATAGCCAAGCTAAATGAAACTTGACAAGCATGCATATAGCTTATTAGAAAACAAAACTTATACAGGCAGAAGATGAATTCAGTAGACAATCTATTGATCAAGTTACCAATAATGAAACTACACTGGACCAAAGAATTGAAACATTGTTCAGAGAACATGGGATAACCAATACCAGTATTTTAACTGCATTGGGATTTATTATATTAACTCTGGCTCTCGCATTAACAGGATGTGATGCTACAGGCGGTGGTACCCCTACACCGTCAAGTGATAAGGATGGTGTAAACGAGTGGATAAAAAATCATTTAAAGGCATTAGGAGAAGCTCTAGCAAAGCTCGCTTGGAAAACCGAGTCTGCACTTCCCAGTATAATAGGGAGTATCGTATCCTGGCTCTTGAATTTATTAGCCAAGACTGCTACTTTGCTAAGTCAAAACTTATGGGCAGCTATTGTAGCAATTGCGGGGCTATTGTATGTAGCTGCCCGCAAAAGACTACCTGACCAAATCATAAGTAAACCTGCTATGCCACCACCTGCTATGAGCGCTGTTTTTTCATTGATATGTTGTTCATTTTATACAGACCTATTCCAAAAACAGTCTACTTTAGAACCATCATACTGTAGTACATGTTGATATCGCTTGATAGGTATCGTGGGTAGGTAAAATAACATCCTCTACGTTCTCGGTAAACTGCTTTTGTGCATCAAACGCTGTACCCGCACTAATGATGTTTTTACATGATTGTGCATAAGTTCTGATTGAATCATTAAGTCTCTAACACCAGGATGATAAAACCTGATTTATTTAAAATGAATTTATTCCAAGCATTTTCGGCATCTTGTGTTTGCTCAACCTTTTGGACGGTGAAACCAAAACCAGCCTTAAAGTTAATATGATCATCTCTCCACTCGTCACCTTAGAGAGCAAAGTACTGTCATAGACAACCACTTTTCCATCGCTGACTTCTTTCAAAGAGCGAGAACAACTGTACATAAAAACCTAGACCATGGTTAACTCCATGCAGACGCCAATCTATATTTGTAGAAATAGCAAATTCACCAGAAATACGTTCATGTACGTATTATTTTATGCATTCCATGCTTGATCCTGTGGTAATGGTGCACTTATTTCTGCAAGGAATTCTAATGTTACATTCTATAAAACTTGATAGAGACTTAGCAAATACACTTGGATTTAAAAGGAAAGGAGTGACACTTGACACAACAGTGCATGGGGTTAAATTACAGGATATGGTTCCCAATAAAGACCTGTGCATCCATCTTGATCTACAACGGATAATATTTAATATGGAAGTCCTTCAACTGTTACAGTCAAAGATATAAAAAAAACAGAATAGTGGTAGAACATAATTTTTCTCATCATTACAGTGTAGGAGGTTAAGACAGGGCATTATCACAGAGCTCAAACTTTCTGTATTAGATATAAAACATGAGATTGTACATATGGGATATTTCACTGTGTCTTTCCATATTATAAGGAATGGTAGGTTCTCTGTAGGTCCTTGACCGCATCAACTTATACAATGTAATACAATTGCACTTTGTGATCTTTGTGATTTGATTAACCTGGTATCGAGGGCAAGTTATATGCTTTACACCTACCAGATGTGTACAAGTGGAACCCAAGTTATAATTACAGCACCAATGTCACAACACTTAATCTAGGATATTTAAAGGATGTAGATGATAGCAGACTAAAGAAACACTTTGTACAATATGATCCGCACTGATGATAATAAATGGATTAGGCTCGATAGGGCTTGGTGCAGCTGGTGTTTATCATCAACTGTAATCGCTGCACCTATCATACTTGGAATAATAATAGCAGCTGGAGCCTCTGGACTGACCGGAATTATAGATCTTAACTTCATTTCTCATCAGTTTCAAAAGAAACATGGTAGTATTCATGTGTTGGCTGAAGCAAAGTTAAATAGCATGGAGGATCACATAACAACACAATCTGATGGCAAGATTTCTGAGGAAGAGTTTTGTTTAGTGTTGTCAGAACTCAACAAATACAACACAACGAAGCAGGAGATTAGATCAATTTGTCGTAAGAGGAAAGGATGGCATCGTTATAAATATTGACACCATACATGACAAATTAATGATCGTCATCACATGGTCCTCATAAACTTTAGACCCAGATAGCATTGTTGGCCTGGTCCAGGTGAGGTAAGCCAGCATCCCCATCATCTATACTACTGCACTTTAGATATTGCTGGTACTTTTCTTCAAGTAAGAGTATTTGTGTTTCGAGCAACAGAGCTCATTTAGGTGGGCGTCACCTGTACTCTCTCAGACGCAGCTCATGTCGGTGGGCGCTCCCTGTACTCTCTCAGACGCAGCTCATTTCGGTGGGCGCTCCCTGTACTCGCTCAGACGCAGCTCATTTCGGTGGGCGCCACCTATACTCTCTCAGACGCAGCTCATATCGGTGGGCGATCCCTGTACTCTCTCAGACGCAGCTCATTTCGGTGGGCGCCCCCTGTACTCTCTCAGACGCAGCTCATTTCCGTGGGCGCCACCTGTACTCTCTCAGACGCAGCTCATTTCATAACGTGATAAAGATTCTGTGATGAAATTACTCACGTGCTGACTACTTTCTTCCGATGAGACTGACAAGGTCATTTCTGGATGGAAAGGTTTTTTTACCAGATTGTGGTTAACGAAACGTGATAAGATTTCAGCTGATATCTTCTGGCCTAGCTTGCATCAGAATGTGCCACAATTTTGTAAGATTTGTCATATATGACAGGTGGCTGAAAAATTAATCAGAAAATACCCCCTACCCCTTTGGAGCCCCTACCAGCGTTTGATGAGCTGCTCAGTCATTATTACCCTCCGCCACAAAGTGGAAGGGGGATATTGGAATGGGGCTGTCTGTCCGTCAAGCTTCGTTTCCGGATCAGAACTCAGAAACCCTGAGAGATGTCTTAACCAAACTAGGCACATAGATCGGTCTAGTGGTGAATTTGTGGCTTTTGATAATTTGGGATATTTCTAAATTTATTTTTTCGAGTTTCCATGGCAACGACTTTGACTTTGACTAAAAATGGCGGTAGTGTTCGTTTCCGGAACATATCTTGAAAACCGTGCGATATTTCTACACCAAACTTGGCACATAGATAGGACTGGTGGTGAATTCCAACAGGTGCCTTTTGATAGTTTGGATTTTTAAAAATTATTTTTCGAGTTACCATAGAAACAACTTTGATTTAGACTGAAAATGGCGGTAGTGGGTCAAATCAAGGAAAGGCCCAAAACTTGAAAGTTTTGATGAACACAATATTGTAGTAAACAAAGTTTTGCAAGATAATCTCTGAGTGAGTTTATGCTTTACGTCACATCGGCAATATTTCAGCCATATCGTGACGAAGATAATCTCTGTACAGTACAAGACCGCCACCGTGGACTAGTGGTAGAGCGTCCGCCCGGAGAGCGGAAGGTCCGGGGTTCGATCCCCGACCGCGTCATACCAAAGACGTTAAATGATGGTACTTGTTGTCACCCTGTCTGGCGCTCGGCATTAAGGGGCTAAAACAAGGACTGGTCGGCTCGGAGTCAGTATACTGTGTCTGAGTGGGGTATTCATGTTAAACTGCGGCATGGTATCTCAGTGAGCTAGCGCTATAAATCGGCATCAGTCCGGACTAGTACAAGCAGCCACACAAACACACACGTACATGCACGTCGCTATATAAGTGCAATAATCTTGGACGCGACGTTAAACCCCATTTCACCTCACCTCACTGTACAGTACAGAAATAACTTGTCTGTGATTGTCTTTCGCGCAATCCACAGGTCCTTATCAAGAACGAGTCTAGATTAATCATTCATAAGCATCAAACACAGTCTGGCTGATAACAAGAAGCTCGCGTAAGCCTACCCACATGGAACATGGCAACTTTTAATCCAAAATGGCTCTAACAGATATTACTGTACGAGTGACTGTCAGATACCATTTATCGGTTAATCGAGATTGCTTATTCTCTGGCGTTGACGGTTCACATTAAACAATAATTAGTTGTTTCAAAATGTATCCAACTCGCTTTTCTCGTTGTAAGATAAACAGTATATGACACGAGAGGGAGACTGATATTAACAACCGACTATTTGTAGGCATAATATATTGTGATTTGTTTGTTTCAGGATGTGACATTACACATCAGAATAAGTTGTATTTGGAAGATTGAAAACTCGAGTTTAAAAAAGGACGGATAAATTATCAAAAGTGATCCCGAACATTTTGATAGCAATCAAAGCAATTGTGTTTTGAAGTTAGATTTGTTTCTGAAATTAATAGAGCAAACATTGAATTGAAAAGGTTAAACTACTTTCAACATATAACTGTTGAATACAGAGATGATATGATCTCATGTTATGCATAAAATGTAATCTTTGTTGATTTGATGAGGAGTGGGGGTACTTTGAAAGCAATCTTTTTTTGTCCCAGCTGCTCCCTACAAACTATGTGTTTACTGGGCACCATCAATCAATCAATTCAGTTTCACAATAGGCACACTTTTTTGTGTGTGGATAATGTCCACAAAACAAACTATTCATGTTTTCACCGCTTCCTTCAAACTATTCATTTTTGGCATATTTCTGAACAAATTATTCATTATAAAAATCTTCCTAACACCAGAGTGGGTGGTCGGAATGTCGCATCATGGTGGTCACGGGATGGTGTGGATGTTGGACTTGGTGTTCGGGGTTTTAGTCTGGGTGGTTGAATTGGGTGACTGGTTGGTTGGAATGTCAGTCTGGGTGGTTGAAATGACATCCTGCATGGTTGGAATGACATCCTGCGTGGTTGGAATGACATCCTGCGTGGTTGGAATGACATCCTGCGTGGTTGGAATGTCAGTCTGGGTGGTTGGAATGACATCCTGCGTGGTTGGAATGACATCCTGCGTGGTTGGAATGACATCATGCATGGTTGGAATGACATCCTGCGTGGTTGGAATGACATCTTGCGTGGTTGGAATGACATCCTGTGTGGTTGGAATGCCAGTCTGGGTGGTTGGAATGACATCCTGCGTGGTTGGAATGACATCCTGCGTGGTTGGAATGTCATCCTGCGTGGTTGGAATGACATCCTGCGTGGTTGGAATGTCAGTCTAGGTGGTTGGAATGTCAGTTGGGTGGTTGGAATGTCAGTCAGGGTGGTTGGAATGTCAATCTGGGTGGTTGGAATGTCAGTCTAGGTGGTTGGAATGTCAGTCTAGGTGGTTGGAATGTCAGTCTAGGTGGTTGGAATGTCAGTCTGGGTGGTTGGAATGTCAGTCTGGGTGGTTAGAATGTCATCATTTAACCTATTCTAAATGTCTTCAATATATGTCTAAAACTATAAAACTTGCTTAGAGCCCTATGCCCAGAAGGCGGTGGCTCATGGGCCAATCTGGTGATGCTGACCTCCGGTTGGAATGACATCCTGCGTTGTTGGAATGACATCCTGCGTGGTTGGAATGACATCTTGCGTGGTTGGAATGACATCCTGCGTGGTTGGAATGTAAGTCTGGGTGGTTGGAATGACATCCTGCGTGGTTGGAATGACATCCTGCGTGGTTGGAATGTCATCCTGCGTGGTTGGAATGACATTCTGCGTGGTTGGAATGTCAGTCTAGGTGGTTGGAATGTCAGTCTGGGTGGTTGGAATGTCAGTCTGGGTGGTTGGAATGTCAGTCTGGGTGGTTGGAATGTCAGTTGGGTGGTTGGAATGTCAGTCAGGGTGGTTGGAATGTCAGTCTGGGTGGTTGGAATGTCAGTCTAGGTGGTTGGAATGTCAGTCTAGGTGGTTGGAATGTCAGTCTAGGTGGTTGGAATGTCAGTCTGGATGGTTGGAATGTCAGTCTGGGTGGTTAGAATGTCATCCGAACATTTGACGTTCCCGCAAAGTGCCCCTTTTCTTGGAATAATGTGTTATGAATAAATGAGCGTTGTTGAAAGCGTCAGTAATATGCCAGCTGCATCACGGCGACCTGTAGATCTTCGGGTCACGAACAGATAACCTACTGACTGAAAGCATGTGCAGCGTTCCCTCTAATGACACCAACAGGGTCCTGACACAGAGGCTGACCGAGTGATTCAGTTTAGTCGGTTCTTACGGCAAACGTTGGAGTATAGGGACTTGCACCAACCCGAATCATTCTTTTACGACAAATGTGTTTACAGTCGTGATCGTTTCATACAAAAAGTATTTAAGATCACTTGGATCATCTTTATTCTTCAGCAAATTTCTACAGATTATTCTGACCCGTGAAGATCCGGGGTAGAATAGGTCTTCAGCAATCCATTCTATGCGTAAAAGCCGACTATGCTTGTAGTAAGAGGCGACAAACGGAATCGGGTGGTCAGGCTCGCTGACTTTGTTGATGCATGTCATCGTATCCCAATTGCGTGGATCGATGCTCATGATGTCAATCACTGGATTGTCTGGTCAAGACTCGATTATTTATAGACCGCCGTCATACAGCTGGAATATTACAGAGTGCGGCAGTAAACAACAAACAAACAAACTACAGATTATCCCCACAAATTACACTGCAACCAGGTAGCCTGCCAACAACGATATTGATCTTAACATCATATGACCTCTGTGGTGAGAGATCCAGGCAGTTAGTATCTCCAGTTGCTGCCATGGCACACAGGAGCGTTGGATGAGGATAAGGTCAAGAGCTGACAGAGGTCAGACATGTTGCTATATGCATGTCCCTGGCCCCAGACGTGGCGATGGTGACTGCGCACAACAGAAACGTTGGAAGGACCCCGGAACAGAGATTACTCTGGGGAAGATTCCGGGGTAGAATAGGTCTTCAGCAACCCATGCTTGTCGTAAAAGGCGACTATGCTTGTCGTAAAAGGCGACTATGCTTGTCGTAAAAGGCGACTATGATTGTCGTAAAAGGCGACTATGCTTGTCGTAAAAGGCGACTATGCTTGCCGTAAAAGGTGACTATGCTTGCCGTAAAAGGTGACTATGCTTGCCGTAAAAGGCGACTATCCTTGTCGTAAAAGGCGACTAAAGGGATCGGGTGGACTTGGTTGATGCATGTCATCGATCCCAATTGCGTGGATCGATGCTCATGATATCAATCACTGGATTGTCTGGTCCAGATTCGATTATTTACAGACCGCCGTCATATAGCTGGAATATTGCTGAGTGCGGCGTTAAACAACAAACCAACCAACCAACCGTACGTTTGGATCACGTGACAAGGAGTGTTTTGGTAGAAGACTGTCTGAATGTAAGATGTCACCTAGACTAGTCATGCTGAAAACTGTGTAATGATCTTAAGAGACAATGACAGTGACGGTCTTCATTTGTTTGATACGTGCAACCATGTTTCCACCACCATGTTCGGTATATGAGTCGTGCTGCTACCACAAGCGCCTAACCACAATTAATCTATAGGACACTTCAGGAGAAAAAGGGTGCCTTCTCTGAATCATGCGACCCCCTTGCACCAGATGACTTCCGTGTACCGCATGACATCGGCGGTAAAGGTACCATTTACAACTGATTGCGTCCTTTGTTATCGCGAAATTGCTGCTTATCGAAGTTTATTTATAGGAAATCTAGTTTACAGATAAAGAAACGATGTTAACAAAACAAAACATGACACCTCTCCCTTCATTAAGATAGGAGTCCGACCCGTGAAGATGCGGGGTAGAATAGGTCTTCACCAACCCATGCTTGCCGTAAAAGGCAACTATGCTTGTCTTAAGAGGCGACTAACGGGATCGGGTGGTCAGGCTCGCTGACTTGGTTGATGCATGTCATCGTATTTCAATTTCGTAGATCGATACGCATGATGTCAATCACTGGATTATCTGGTCCAGACTCGATTACTTACAGACCGCCGTCATATAGCTGGAATATTGCTGAGTGCGGCGTTAAACACCAAACAAACACACAAATAAAGATAGGAATACATTTGAAGATTTCTCTTCGAAATCAGTAGATCATGTTTCTCCTGATGACATTGAATAGTAGTTCGGCCTGTGTGGTTCTGAAGCATGTAACAATGTCATTCTGTGTGAGCGTTTACCTACCGTTATTCACGAGAGCAATGTCTACATTGATAATCTCGGATGGATTTACACTGTATTTTAAAGAGAACACATCACGATGTTAGAGGTACGTTTAAGAGTTAGAGGACCACTTACACATCGGAAAGAATCATGTCTTAATGAGCAATAAAATTGAATGAATGTACTGATCTGATACTAACAAAATTAGTTCATTTTGTTAATGCCTACCAAGTCAAAAACAGTAGGCGAATATTGCTAAAGCCGCATCAACATTAATCCTAATTAGTCCAGCAAATATATGACGAAGATCACTAACATGTCCCTCATATAAACTGAAAATAAATTGAACACTCACAGAAATGTTGTTAAATTTGATAACGTTTTTGCAGACATCACTCAGTTTGTAAAACAAAATCTGTGGCTGTGTAATATTGTGTCAAATTGAATTGGTTCAATGAAGACTGGGGTAAGTAATAAACTTGCAACCACATCCCCCCAACCATCTTGGAATTGTAAATTGATGCCGAAAAGAGGGAATTGGTTGATTTTCGGGGATAACATGTCCATGATACGCATCACCAGTATTGTAATTTTAATATAATTATTTTTATTGTATTATACGTAAAGATATTTTTACACTTTTAATCAAAATATGTTTAAAAAAATTAACGTTTGGTTTGAAGGACGAATGTTAATTTTTTTTAAATATAATATCGCTAACTTATAGTTTAGTATAGTTTTTTTGCTCTTCAGTATATCACAAACCAAACTAAAACTGACTACCACTTATAAAACAAGATTTGGTCATACAACTGAATCTCTTTTAAACAAAGGCTAAACTAACATGCTCCAAGTCACGGCATTCCCTTCAAACTGTATTAATTGGGTAAAACATCATCCACGCGAATAACGTCCCGCCCTCACGCACAAGGACGCCAGCACTCGTAAGACAAGGAGGAGCGGCCACTAATGCACTATTGATTGAACACACATATACTGGGCTGGATTTTATTTTATCTCCAGTTTAAATAAAGCACAAAAATGATTTAGGAAACTGATAATGTAGTTGGATACATGAAGACAAGCGTTGTAGGTAAGGTGAAATGGGGTTTAACGTCGCGTCCAAGATTATTGCACTTATATAGCGACGTGCATGTAC